>NW_026882141.1:0-39037 GCF_032173495.1 Musca vetustissima | reverse complement strand
GGAACCTTAAAAAATTGTATTAGTAATTCCGAGCCCCATGAGACCTCAAAACATATTCTTTAATAATTTCGAATCCTTAGAACCTTTAAAACCATTCTTTATATATTCCGAGCAAATGAGATCTTGAAAATATATTGAAGGATTCCGAGCCTTATAACACTTTAAAAAAAATGTTATTTAAGGATTCCGCGATCTATTTTAAAAAACATTCATTAGTGATTCAGAGGCCTATGCGACTTAAAAATATTCTTTACTGATTCTGAACCCTATGGAACCTTAAAAAAATATTCCTTAAAGATTTTGAGTCTTATACGACTTTGAAAAAAATATTTTTATGGAATCATTGAAGAGTTCTGCGACCTATGGGACCTTTAACAAATAATCATTAGTGATTCCGAGCCCTACCTTAAGAATATTCTTTAATGATTCCAAACCCTATGAAACCTTTAAAAATATATTCATTAAAAATTAATAGTCTTGAAAAATATTTTTCAAAAAATCCACGCCTTGTGGAGTCTTAAAAAAAATATTTTACAAAAATTCAATTCAATTTATGCATTTTTATACCCTTCACCACACTGTGGTACAGGGTATTATGTCTTTGTGCATATGTTTGTAACAGGCAAAAGGAATCGAGATAGACCCATGGTTCCTTTTGAGAATATGCATAGAATCACTTTCTGAGGCGATTTACGCATGTCCGTCTGTCCGTCCGTCCATGTATTTTTGTGAACAAAGTACAGGTCGCATTTATGATCCGATTTGGATGGAATTTGGCACAGTTCACTTATTTGGCCCAAGAACGAACCCTATTGACATTGGAGAAAATCGGTTCAGATTTAGATATAGCTCCCATATATAGTTTCGTCTGATTTTATGTAAATGGTTCACCAAACTCCCAATATTTGTCCCATTTGGACAAAATTTTGCACAGAGTACTGAATTAGGTCCAGACTGATTCCTGAGAAGTTTTTTTTTTTAATCGGCTCAGATTTAGATATAGTTTCGTCCGATTTTATGTAAATGATGCACCAAACTCCCATTCCATCTCAATGGTCCTCCAAAGATTCTATGTATGTTCTATCTACAGGATATTGGATATTGAAGGATATTAACAACTCTTGTATGTATCCAAGGTGGTGAAGGTCCCGTCCGACTTTTGAATTTTCCTTACTGGTTTTTCTCTGAAGATCTTTCACAAATCCAAATTTTATTTTACAGCTGAAACTCTAATTTTATTACACTTTAATATATTTCATATTTTCTGAATATTTTAATAACCCTTTCCAAAATTCTGATTATTTAACTTTAAAAAATTCCCCGTGAATTTCGAAGCAACCCTCTATGGGACGTTTGACATTGTTCTCATCGTAGGCAATGTAATGTATAACCAGTTTGTGCTGGCCATCCATTTTAACGGGAAATTCTATAATGGTGTCGACCTCAAAGGTGCGATGGCGAAGAACGTGCTAGAAGGAAATAAAAAAAAAATAGGATTACAATTATTTCAAAAATCCAACAACAAATTAAAAAACAAAAAATCTCCATTCAAACTTACCATATATACATTGAAGCATTTACGATCCTCCTCCAATATGTTCTTGGTCCATAGACGATAGTACAGATTTTTCTCATCATAAAATATGTCACAGAAATTATTGAAAAACATGGAGAAGGGAGTGGGTTGCCAAGCACCGCGTACATATTTTAACAGCTCTACACGGTTCTGAAATTGTAATTTTTTTATTTTTAAAATAATGTAAATTAAAGAATACCACTTTACCTCAATCCGATCGGTCGGCTGAACTCCTTCCCAAAGACACTTCACCTCTCCAGAAATTGTAATACTGCCTTCATTGAATTGAAACTGCAAATTTGATGTATCGAATAGATCGTGGACTCCATGGACATTTTCCATATCAGCACATTCATCGAAAATTTCATCATTTTCGAATACAAATTCATATTTTGTACCAACTGCAGCTACCAAGGAAATGGAAACCAGAATCAATACCGCGGGCAATGTAATCCATAGGGAAGGAGACATTTTGAAACTATTTGAATTTTTGGATTGTGGATTATTATTTAAATAGGAAAACAAGTCTATAATTTATTTACTATTTGTTGAAAAATATTCATATCAAATACGAAATCATTTATTATTGCATATGAAAATTATTTGAAACGGAAATAGAATAAACATTTATTTATTTTTCTCAAAACCCTATAATTTTAGATTTGTTATTTGTTTTAATTTTACCACAGAATTGCATGTTGAGGGGACAACTGTTAATAGTTGCTAAACATCGATTTGTCAAAACAAATATGTTTGAACTCATTGTGACCTTCGGAGATGGGAAGGTGAAATGATTTTTAAAAGAGGATATTAAAAAAATGATAATAATTTTCTCAGGGTGAAGGAGGCCTCTTAGCTATTCTCTTGAAAGCTATTCTCTGTATAGAATATTGTCTATAAAATGAAAACATAGTAATAAGTCTCATATCCGTAGAAGAACTTTGGAAGTGTATTATATTTATATGAGACCTCCAGTGGACTCCTCTATCTGTAATAGTTTTCTGGAAGTGTTTATACCCTTCACCACACTGTGGTACAGGGTATTATGTCTTTGTGCATATGTTTGTAACAGGCAAAAGGAAACGAGATAGACACATGGTTCCTTTTGAGGATATGCTTAGAATCACTGTTTAAGTCGATTTATGCATGTCCGTCCGTCTGTCCGTCTGTCCACGTTAAATTGTAAACAAAGTACAGGTCGCATTTATGATCCGATTTGGATGAAATTTGGCACAGGTCACTTAATTAGCCAAAGGACGAACCCTATTGAAATGGGGAAAAATCGGTTCAGATTTAGATATAGCTCCCATATATATTTTCATCTGATTTAAGGAAAATGGCGCACCAAAGTACCTATATATCTTTCGAATTGCACGAAATTTGGCACAGCGTATGGAATTAAGTCTAGAGTGATGTGTGCCAAGTTTCGTGAATTTTACATAGCGTACTGAATTAAGTGCAGAATGATGTGTGTTAAGATTCGTAAAAATCGGTTCAGATTTAGATATAGCTCCCATATATACTTTCGTCCGATTTTATAGAAATGGTGAACCAAAGTCCATAAATATCTTTCGATTTGCACGAAATTTTACATGGCGTACTAAATTGCGCCAGGTGCTAAGTTTCGTGAAGATCGGTTCAAATTTAGATATAGCTTCGTTCGATTTTAGGTAAATTATACACCAAACTTTCAAAATTTATTTCTATTGAAACATTTTGCAGGGGGTATTATAATAGGTCCACATTGATGTATACGAAGTTTTGTGAAAATCGGTTTAGATTTGGTGCACCAAGCTCCCAAGGATTGTCCGATTAATACAAAATTTGGAATAACGTGTTGAGATAGATCCATAATAACGTATACGACGTTTTGTGAAAACCAGTTCAGATTTATATAGAGCTCTCATATATAGTTTCGTCCAATTTAGGTAAATGGTGCACCGAGGAGCCTACGTCTGTTCCATATACACGAGATAAAAGTGCTGCAGCATACCAGACGCTATATGCCACGGTTGCTCAATTAGGTCCAGATTTGCATATAGCTCTATAACCATTATTTTGCTCTATTTCATACAAAGGATAACCAAAAGAGTTCGATTGACATACAATTTTTCATAGATTTCAGAATGGTATGTGGATGGGTTTTTAATTGGTTCAAATATCTATGTATATCACACATTTATTTTCACCACATTCCATTTCAATGGCCCTCTAAAGATTATATGTCTGTTCTATCTACAGGATATTGTATTTATTAGCATCTCTTGTATGTATCCAAAGTGGTGAAGGGTATCATATAGTCGGATCCGTCCGATTTTTGAACTTTCCTTACTGGTTTCTATGTACAGAAGCCCTTGAAGGGTCTGCTATACATTGGAGCTCATTTGATGACTCCTCGCTATATGTAGCAGAACTATTGAAGACCGTTTGCTAAATATATGTGATCTCTTGAAGAATTTACTATCAATAGAAAATCTCTTGAAGGCTCTTATATATAGAAGAGCCATTAAATTACCACTTGTGCATGAAAGACTTCCTGAATGATATTTTATATATAGAAGGTGCCTTGAAGCCTTTCATGATTGAGGATTTCTCAGCATCCATTTCTACAAGAAAGGGATGCTGCAAAGATATACTGTTAAAAAAATCTTTCAAGTGTCGCTTATGGGCGAAGAATTTTATTGACGTGAATATTTATTTTTTTTTTTAACACCAAAAATTGGCTTGCATTTCAGGGACTTTTAGACTTGGATTAAATAGTAGCGGTGAAAAGGATACGGTATAGAGTGTATACCATCAGAATAGCAATCAATCGGCTGAAGAATAATAAAGCAGCAGGTGCCGAGGGGTTACAAGCCGAACTATTCACAAGCAGCATGCACCAGCTGATTAGTACAATTTGGCTAGAAGAATGCATGCTCAATGATTGGATTGGAACCTCAGCATCATGTGTCCCGTGCACAAAAAAGGAGACAAGACGATATGTGCCAACTATAGTGGAATAAGTCTCCTTCTCATCGCAAATAAAGTGTTATCCAGTGTGCTGTGTGAACGATTGAAGCCAGTGGTCAATGACATTATTGGACCATACCAATACGGCTTCAGTTCTGGCAAATCCACCATTGACCAGATTTTCACTCTGCGCCAATTCTTGGAAAAGACCCACAAAAAACACATCGACACATACCACCAATTTGTCGACTATAGAGTCGCATTCGACAGCCCTATCCGTTCAGAGGTGTTTAAAGCCATGTCTGCGTTCGACATTCCTGCAAAATTAATACGGCTATGCAGGATAACTTTAAGTGGCACAAGGCCAGCAGTTAAAGTCGGAAAGGGCCTCTCGTAGCTTTTAAAACCAAACGAGGATTCGACAAGGTGATAGTTTGTCATTTGACGTTTTTAACATCCTACTGGAAAAGGTCATACGAGAGGCAAAAGTGAACAGAAATGGCACTCTGTACAGCAAACAACACACGTTACTCGCCTACGCCGATGACATCGACATAATGGGTCGAACATTGCGAGCGGTAACATCCACCTTTGAACAAATTGAAAAGGAGTCTGCCAAAGTGGGTCTGGCAGTAAACGGCGAGAAGACCAAGCTGATGGTATCAACGCGTAAGACGTCCAGTAGACTCGGACAAACTGTGGAACGTGAGAACTACGCTTCGAGGTAGTTAAAGATTTTATATACCTTGGTACCGCCATAAATAAAACGAATGACATTAGTTTTGAAATTCGGAGAAGGATTGTGATGGCCAACCGATGCTATTATGGTCTGAGCAAATAACTCAAAAGCAAGGCCACCTCCTGCCAGACCAAACTCACACTTTATGGGACGCTGATAATACCCGCGCTGTTATATGGATCTGAAGCATGGGTACTTGCGCAAACAGATGAGGCAGCTCTTGGAGTGTTTGAGAGAAAAATGATCCGAAAGATCTATGGGCCGAACTGCGTTGACGGTGAATATCGCCGTCGAATAAACCATGAGTTGTGCCAGCTATTCTCGGACATCGACATTGTTAGACGTATTGAGCTGCAGTGACTACGTTGGCTAGGTCATGTTGTGAAAATGGATAAAGATGCCCCAGTCCAGAAGGCATATTAAAGCGAACCAGCTGATGGTTCACGCAGAAGGGGGAAGGCCACGAATACGATGGAAAGATCAAGTCAAAGACAACATTGCCGAAAATGGTCTTTCCAATTGGAAAAACTGCGCAAAAGACCGACGCGCCTGGAAATCTTTTCTAAGCTCGGCTTATGGAACGAAAGTTCTGTCACAAGCCAGCTAACTCAACATAACACAAAAAAGTGGGGACTTTTCAAAATATTTTTTTAGGGACCACATATAGGAGTGGACTGTTTAAATATTATTCGAGGCCACAAATAGGCATTGACTTTTTAATATTTTTTTCAAGGACCGTAAATAGGCGTGGACTTTTTTGACATTGTTTCAAGGCCAACAAAGGGGTGGACCTTTTTAACATTTTCAAGGACAACCCATCGGCCTGGATTTTTGAAAATATTTTTTAAGAAGCCACACATCGTCGTGGATTTTTTTAAAGATTTTTTTCAAGGACCCGATGTCGACGTGTATTGTTTTAAATATTTTTTTGGGTCACAAATAGCCGCGGACTTTTTTAAAGGGATTGAGTTTAAAAAAATATATATTTTTTAGGCATAGATTTTTTAAAATATTTTGTTTTCAAGAGCCAAATATTGCAAAGGTATAATGGCTTTGTGTGGCCCAATAGTTCGTAACGATTTAGACATGTGTGCCCATCTATACGTCCATATGTCCATTATAATTTGTAAACACAAAGGCCACAGTTATGGCTCAATCGAAATCATGAAATTTTCTGAAAGTTAGAGAATAAAGGTGTTAGGGTGTTATATGGTAGGCCCCACCTATCATACTGCTCCAATCACTGGTTTTAATCTTATTATTTATTAAAAAAAATATTTCGATAAATTCAGAATCTCATAACAAATTCCCTACATGAGTAGTTAGCATACAGTTTGATAGCCACTTCATCGAAAAATGTTTGGTGTGCAGTGGCAAGACTATGTGTTTAGTCAAGACACAAACCAATATCATTCACAATAGTAGGCATTGCCACAACACACATTTTACTATGTTGGAAAAGAAACAAGAACAATAAACATTACTCCAACTATTGTGATTGAAATACACCGTCGTGTATAATTCAAAGAAATAGTGTAAATTTTGCTCGAATTTTTTAATGTTTTAATGTTAGAAATATATTTAATTTTGCCAATTAAATAAATATTACATTTCGATTTTAAATATTTTTATGCCCTCAGCCTAGTGGCTAATGAGTGTATATACCGTAATATGTATCATCGAAATATTGGTTCTAGACCCCATGTTTCTTTGGACCAAATCCCTTTGTGTGTCTGGTTGTTGCGCAAACTATAGGCTGAGTGTATATATCTGTCGGCAACACAGACTTACACTTTTTACTCGTTTTTGTCCTCCATTATTATTTATTTTTGAATGCGAATTTTCCTAGAGATGTAATGGAAAAATGAAAACTCAATTTATTTTTTTTTCAAAAACTCAATTATGTTTTATTTATTTTTGTTTTAATAATTTATTGTAATAATAATTCCTAAAAGATTATCTTTTTATTATTGACACTACCACTTAATTAATTTATAATTAATTATTATTTTTAATTTGGATATGCAAGCAATAACCCAGTAAGCAGTGTAAGGAAAATATTATTGTAGCATAAAATTGAGACGTGGATATTGACCTGGTCAATAATACAATAAAAGTGTATGATTCAATAAATTAGAAAATAATAATAATCTTAGTATAAATTTTTTGGCCCTTAAAGATTTTTATTTAAAAAATCCTAAAAAATTATTATTTAAAAAACCAAGCCTTTTTGGGCCTCAAATTTACGATTTAATTTGGGATTAAAAAATTGTTATTTAAAAACCCAAACCTTTATTGGGACTTAAAAATAATTATTTTAGGCCTTTAAAAAAATACAATATTTAAAAATCCATCTTCATCTGTCTTCAAAAATTCAATTCTATTAATTTGATCCCCACACTAAATGTTCGCTGGTTTATTTCACATCGGTAGGGAAAGAGGGATTTTTTTTCTATAAAAAAAGAATGAAAGAGGAATTATTATCTCTAGGAAAAATTTGGCTTCAATTGACTAGTGGTTTTTTGAGTGGATTTTTTTCAGCAGAAAAAATACATTGATGTAAGCGAAAGCTTCACCATAGATTTACAAGGAAAATACCAGTAAGGAAAGTAGTAAAGTCGGGCGGGCCGACTATATGATACTCTTCACCACTTTGGGTATATTCAACAGATGACTCCTAACAGACGTCGCATTTTTAAAGGTAAAATGAAATTGGACCCCTAAACATGTCATTCTGCAACCGATACTAAATTTTTAATTTGGTCAGATATAGAAGCTATATCTAAATCTGGACCGATTTTCAGGAAACTTGACACACATCATTTTAGACCTAATACATTACGGTGTGCCAAATTTCGTGGAAATCGAAAGATAAATAGGGACTTTAGTACACCATTTACATTAAATCGGACGAAAATATATATGGGAGCTATATCTAAATCTGGACCGATGTTCAGGTAACTTAACACACATCATTCCACACCTAATTCATTATGCTGTGCCAAATTTCGTGCAAATCGAAAGATATATAGGGACTTTGGTGCACCATTTGCATTAAATCGGACGAAAATATATATGGGAGCTATATCTAAATCTGACTCGATTTTCTCGAAACTTGACACACGTCATTCTAGACTCAATTCAGTAGGCTATGCAAAATTTCGTGCAAATCGAATGATATATAGGGACTTTGGTGACCCATTTACATAAAATCGGACGAAACTATATATGGGAGCTATATCTAAATCTGAACGGATTTTCTTCAATTTCAATAGGGTTCGTTCTTGGATCAAATAAGTGAACTGTGCCAAATTTCATCCAAATCGGATCATAAATTTGACCTGCACTTTGTTTACAATTTAACATCTACAGATGGACAGACGGATGGACGGACATGCATAAATCGACTCAGAAAGTGATTCTATGTATATTCCTATAAGGTACCATGTGTCTATCTCGTTTCCTTTTGCCTGTTACAAACATATGCACAAAGACATAATACCCGGTACCACAGTGTGGTGAAGGGTATAACAATAAAATTGAATGTCACACAGAGCGTATTATTGCTGTCATAATTCATACGCCATCGATTAGGTCTGACGTTTTTTCTCCAAAGAAAACCAGGTAATTTAAGGGATAAAGCCCCAACTCAGATCCGTTAAAAACATATCTCTACTAGTCTAAGGATTTTTTAAAGGAAAATACACCTCAGCTGGCCTAAAGACTTTTTCTAAATCGGAAAATGCATCTTAACTGCGTTGTCCTATTGATTTCGGTTAGGATTATTTTGTACAAAAAAGTGCCTAATCTGGACTTGTTTCTATACACAAAAAATCTTATTATTATCATTATATAAACATTTTTCGTTAGATTTATTAATGAAGACCCAGAGAGCGTATAATTGCTGTCATAACTCATACGCCGTAGATACGAGTACCTCAGCTGTCTTGCTGAATTTTTGTTTTTCTAAAGAAAAAATCATTCCTGTGCGTTGTCAGGGTATTATAGCTTTGTGCAGCCCCAAAAGTTTGTAACGCCGCGAAATATTGGTCCTAGACCTTTAAGTATACCGATCGTCACATCTCGACTAGCTGAGTCGATCTAGACATGTGTGTCCGTCCGTCTGTCCATTATAATTTGTAAACACGATACAGGTCACAGTTATGGACCAATCTTCACGAAATTTTGCATGTAGGATGGGTTCTGGCCAATGAAGACCCCTATTTTTTGGGGAAAGATCAGTTAATATTTAGGGGATGAAATGGACCAAAAACTTTATTTTTGTCGGCCGCAATTATGGCCCAAACATCGCGAATTTTTGCATGGAGAAGGGGATCGGGCCAGAGAATAAGCATGCATGATTTGATAAAGATCGGTCAATATTTAGCGGGTGAAATGGACCCAGACTTTTGTGTGAAAAATGACAAAATTTGTATTCTACAGCGTATATATTTACTCCTGAGGGACCTGGACCCAAAAAGTTTATATTATATCCAAGAGGAGTGGTTGACCTTTAAATTGATACCAATTATATTGTCGTATGTACTCGGATGTGGGAGTTACACTTAAATATGAACAGGTGCTTACGTATTTATATATTATTTAGTAACCCATCACCACACTAGAGGGCTGAAATATGGCGCTGATTGCTTAAAATTTTCCATGAGAATCCAGGTATGGTCAACGACAACGTCTATAATTTTCGGTGATGATCTGATAATAATATTGGGATGTAGTGGACCGAAAACTTTATTTTTTGTGTTTTTTCGAATCGATCTATAGAACACATGCCGAACGTCACAACAGAACCCACAGTGAATCTGGAATCTGGACAAGTGTTTAGAAGGGCTGTACTGAATATTGGGAATATCCGGAAAATATGTCAGTGTAAGGAAGAGGTGCTTTTGACCTCTAATCGGGCAAGATTGTGCAACTATTACGAAATATTGCCCATATTCGGAATAAAAATCCGCAGAAAGTTATAGTTCCGTGGTAGTTGTGTAGGGTATCGTATGGTCGGTCCCGTCCGACTATACTGCTCCGCTCACTGGTTTCTATATAGGAATTGAGCTAGACTTGGTAAAGATAATAGGTTTTGCAAATATTGGTTCAAAACGTCGTCAGTAAGTGAGGTTTTTTTCTCATAAAAATCATTCGTCACTAACTTTGGAATATTTTTCTAAAGGAAAAAATCTGTCCTCAGTAACTGAGAAATCTTTCATCAAGGCTTTTTTATATTATTTTTTAATAAATCCAAATCTATGCACTTGTTTTTCATCCATCTATTGTTTACTGGATTATTGCTTTACATAAATCCATTCACACGTTTTTTTGTATTTCCATAATATAAAATTATTAAATCTTTTCTTTGTTTTCACTTTTTTCTGCTTCTTCTTCCTTTTGTAGTTTTAATTTAGATTTATGTCTATATCAGTGTTTAATCATAACACATATTTTATAGTAATAGTCTTGTTGCTGTTATATATATTTTTTTCTGTTTTTATTATTAAATAGTTTATTACACTTAATTTTTAATGTAATGTGTAATATTGTACAGACGTCTATAGATATATAAATATTATTTCTGTATATCCATATATATATTTTATACAGTGATATGCTGTGAAATGAGGAGATTATAGTAATTCCATTAGTATTTTGCAAAGTTTTCATTTAATTCATACGATATATAAATGGATTTATATGTAAGTATGTATGTAGGTATTTACAGATAGTTATGCTCAATTAATTTATTTGATTCATGTTGTTTTTTTTGTACAAAAATTTATTTACATATTGTATTGATTAGTAATATATACAAAATATTGATTTGAATGTATTGGGGAGGGGGGGGTGGGAATATGGTGTGAAATTGGAATGAGTTAATTTTTTTAAAGTTCCACAATGGATGTAATTTTAAATCCTGGGTTACGATTCTCTTTTCACAAAGTCTTCCATTTTTTTTATTTTTACAAATTGAAACTTTTAGTGATAAAGGATTTTCAAATTCCAGCCCGCCCAGTTTAACACCATTTTTAGGTATTTAATTTATTTTATAACACATTTGTATGTATGTTGGGGTGTATTTATGTAAATATATATTACAGGAAGGCACATTTTTATTATGTATATATTATAATATTTTATTTCTAACGGGTTTCAGTAAGTAAACGTTATATTGCTGTTGGAATAAATACTTTAAATATACATATTTAAAAAAAGATTACAAATACAAATTGAAATTGAATAAAAAACAGTGTATTACTAATTTAAATAAATTAAGAGATGTTGTTCTTTCATAAAAAATAAATAAATAAAATAAAAATAAATAAATAAAATATTCGAATTTATTCAATAGGTACCTGGGAGCGTATTATAGCTGTCATAACTTATACCTGGGTGGCGTAGGGGATGATAGATACCAAGCAACGGCTCTGAATGGCTTTAACATGGCGAAGCCCAGGCTTATCTTATTCCCTCTTTCATCTCAATTGTGGACACTGACCTCCCCGCGGTGCCACCTGGGGAGCTATTCTCATCACCCGATGAAATAGTGAGCTAACATGTGCCGCGAGTTCACCCATAAGAACTATAAAAAAAAATGGGTTGAGGCGTCGGGTTAGTTGCCCACTCTCGGAAAACCCAACCTACTATGAAAAAGCAAAGAAAAAGAAAACCATACCCCCCCTAATGTTGACGACCCCCGCAAACGTATAAAGGACCACGATCTGCGAATCTGCACTTGGAATGTGCGCACGTTGTACAGAACAGGGGCAGTGTTCGCTTTGGCGGATATACTCAAGAAGTACAAAGCCGATATTATTGCCTTACAGGAAATGCGATGGAAAGGGACAGGCGTAAGTAAATCAGACGATTACGCCCTGTATTATAGCTGCCATGAAACGAGACATGAATTTGGCTGCGGATTTATGGTTAACAGGAGAATAAAAGACCTTGTCTCCAGATTCACTCCAGTAGATGAGCGAATTGCTATAATTCGTATAAAAGCGAATTTCTTTTACATCAGTCTAATTTGCGCCCATGCTCCGACCGAAGAAAAAGATGAACAGACCAAAGACATATTTTACGAGCGCCTAGAAACAGCATATGACCGTTGCCCTGGCCACGACATTAAAATTCTGCTAGGAGATTTTAATGCAAAAATCGGAAGGGAAAATATCTTTGGCCCCACCGTCGGAATATTCAGCCTTCATGAAGAAACATCCGACAACGGCATGAGGTTGATTGACTTCGCGGCAGCAAAAAACATGGTAGTTAGCAGCACCAGATTCAAGCATCTCGATATACACAAGGCCACCTGGCTTTCTCCTGATCAAGTAACGAGAAATCAAATTGATCATGTTGTGATAGACGGAAGGCATCGATCCGAGGAGCGAATATCGATTCGGACCATTACCTTGTGGCAGCCAAGGTACGCACCCGTCTTAATGTTGCAGCAAAGGTGCGATCTAATACAATACGGAAACTCGACGTCGAAAAGCTGCAAACACAACAGGTAGCCGAGGCCTACTCCGCTCAACTTACCCACCTGCTTGAAGAAAGCACTTCTTATCCCGATAATAGTATAGAAGCACAATGGCAAAGAATTGCCCACTCCCTACAAACTGCAGCAAAAAGAACAATTGGGTACCAAAAACCACCACCAAGGAACCCATGGTACGATCAGGAGTGTCGTAATGCTACTGATGTGAAAAACGCAGCGTATAGGGCAACCCTGCAGACAGTACAACACGTAACGTGATGGAGAATTATCGGGAGAAAAGGAGAGAGGAGAAACGTGTTTTCAGAAAAAAGAAGAAAAAACAAGAAAAACGTGAGCGTGAGCAAATCGAGATGTACAGGAGTCAGAATGAAGTCATCATCCTGTGTCCCGTGCACAAAAAAGGAGACAAGACGATATGTGCCAACTATAGAGGAATAAGTCTCCTTCCCATCGCATATAAAGTGCGGCTTCAGACCTGGCAAATCCACCATTGACCAGTTTATCTTCCAATCCATATATATTTTGCGAAATTTCATTTGACGGCTAAGATGTGCCACACGTTCCATTGAAGTACCCAAAAAATCGTAAAACGCGAATAATTTCCGAAAACTCCATATGCCATTAACGCGCATCCGATTTCGGTGTGCACCCTAAAAAAATACATCGATCTATACCATTTCAATGTGGTCCATTAAGAACCATGGATGTGCCAGCAAAATCTATTTCTGAGATAAATTGCGTACGAAAAAGATCAAAATCCGTATGAGGTCATTTATTGAAGCGGAAATGATACACAGAAAACGCAAATAAATCCGCGATATTTTCAAAAACATTTTTTGCCTAATTTCGTGTTTTTGGAAGGCCAGTTCCCGCCGTTCTAGTAGATGGATTTTCACGAAGAACATTTTATATCATCCGAAACGTAAAAACCCTTATTGATCGCGGGTACCCATATCATTCAGTTGACAGATCTAAAAATTTGGACCGAAAAATAGGTTTTTTAGAAATTTGATCGCACAAAATTCTCACCTTCGGATGAGTATTACTCTGAAGCTGTGCATACTACATACACAAAATACATATCAAATGACGCAGATTCGCGACTACAATAATCTTATAATCGATATTTAGAAATTCCTGTTTGCGTATTAAAGCTAGAATTAAAATTAAAAAAAAAACACTCAAAATCGAGCTTCAAAATGTCAGCATCGTTTAAAGGTAGATGCAGTGAAAATTTTGAAAAATGATACATAAGGGGCGTAGTCCCCATTTTGTTGGCTTCTAGTTTTATTTTGACACGAAGACCGTGCAATGAGTGGCTTAGTCACAAATCGATAGAGAACATAAAAAAAACTGGTTCGCCTCAACGTGTTTTTACACATTTTTTTACATTAAAGTAGACACAGCTTCCGCCAAAATAAAGTTTAGAGGTCAATATCATGAGCAGTTTGCAACGACAGATCAGTTAACCCAAAACTATTCACTTTTTTTCATACACTTAAGTAATTCCCGAGTTATAAAGGGGTGAACCTCCGCTTCAGCTATGTTAAAAAATTGGCAATATTGCCCATATACAGATGACTTTTGCAACCCCCATTGATTGGTGAAATTTTTCTATAGAAAAATAGTTCTTATTTAATGATTAGTTCTTTTCAATACAATACAAATCATTAGCCTTCAAATACCGAGAAATGTTTTTCAATAAAAAATTAGCCCTCAGCGACCAAGATTTGTTTCTATAGGACAATAAAATAAGTCCTGTTTAAAAAATCATATTCCATTGATTTGCTGTGACCATTCACAATTCCTAAGTCCAACTGAGATAAGCATCTCAGTTGGACTTAGGAATTGTTTCCTATCGAGAAAAATACCTAGTTTGGGCTGAGGATCTATATACGAAAAATTACACTATCTGCTCTGATGAATTTTTACCGCTAAGAAGTACTTGCCTTAAAGAGAGGGATGCTGAGGGAGTTATTTCACAGCTAGGTCGAGGTTTTATATATAAAAACTAATAAATACTTGGTGTCCCACAGAGCGTATTACTGCTGTCATTACCCATGCGACATAGGTATATGAGCCGGGCTGAGGATTTTTTTCTATATAAAAAACACCATAAATCATAAAAAAATCTAAACAGGGACGTATTATTGCTTTCATAACCCTGTGGGAATGTCATTTTTGTTGTTGAAAATACAGCTGATGAATTTTTTGACATTTTTTGACGGCGACCTCAGAGCGTATTATTTCTTTCGCAATGCATACGCCCTGGTTTTCTCAGCTTTTTAATATTATAACTCGTTTGTGCGTATTATTAATATTATAACTCATACGCCATAGGTTTGTCGGCCGGAATCACAAGTTTTTCTCTAGGAAAAACACTAAAATAAAACTGATTAACTTCATTTGAGTCCTACTAATTCTGCAGAAAACCCAGGACAGAGGATTTATATGAAAAATAGTACACAAATATAAAATTGCTGCTTTAACTCATACTCTATAGGTTTCCCAAGGCTGAGGATTTTTTTTCGGATAACGACCTATAGAGAGTATTATTGATATCATAACTCATACGCCATAGGTTTCTGAGCCGGGATCACATGTTTTTCTCACGAAAAACGCCAAAGTTGTGGTGGAGGATTTTTTCTATAGAAAATCAACTGAGAAAATTGGTTGTGGATTTTTTTAAGAAAAAAAAACGCAGTTCAGCTTTGCTAAGGTTGGCGAAGGAAATTTTTCAGAGGCGATTTCTTAAAATGACAAACAATTAAAAAATGAAGATATTTCAAATAGAGCGCATTGTTGCTGGGATAACTCATACGCCATTGGTTTCCTAGCCGGGCTGTAGAAAATAGCAACAGCAAAACCTGGGCTGAAGTTGACAAGGTTTTGTTTTTTTTTTCTGTATTGAAAAAATGCACCTCAACTGGCCTGAAGATATTTTCTATATAGGAAAATTCAACATACCTGGGTTGAGGAATGTTCCTCCATTCAAAAAAGCACTCATCTTGGGCTGGGGTCACCTTTATTCGGCTGAGAAAATCTTGTTTCGAGAAAAAATTGAAATTTTTTCTGAGTTACAAAAATTTTTCTATTTAAAAAACGCAGTTTAGTTCTGCGAATATTCGCAAAGGAATTTTTTCGTGAGGCCACTTTTTCTGCTGAAAAGAACACTTCAACTGGTCTGAGATTTATATACTGGTCTGAGGTTTAAAAACATTAAGAAATGTGTTCACTAATATCCCACAGAGCGTATTATTGCTGTCATAACTCATACGCCATTGATTTCTTAGCCGCGCTGGGAGTTATTCTGTAGAAAATAGTGACATCCGAACCATGGGGGTTCTGAAGTCGCACACTTCAACTGGCCAGAAGTTTTTTTCTATATATGAAAATTTAACATACCTGTGTTAAGAAATTTTCTTCCATCAAAAATGCACCTCATCTGGGCTAAGATATTTATACCCTTCACCACACTGTGGTACAGGGTATTATGTCTTTGTGCATATGTTTGTAACAGGCAAAAATAATCGAGATAGACCCATGATTCCTTTTGAGAATATGCATAGAATCACTTTCTGAGTCGATTTATGCATGTCCGTCCGTCCGTCTGTCCGTCTGTAGATGTTAAATTGTAAACAAAGTACAGGTCGCATTTATGATCCGAATTGGATGAAATTTGGCACAGCTCATTTGTTTGGCCCAAGGACGAACCCTATATATCTTTCGATTTGCACGAAAATTTGCACAGCTTAATGAATTAGGTCTAGAATGATGTGTGTAAAATTTCATAAAAATCGGTTCAGACTTAGATATAGCTCCCGTATATATCTTCGTCCGATTTAAGGTAAATTGTGTACCAAAGTCCCTATAGATCTTTCGATTTGCACGAAATGTGGCACAGCGTAATGAATAAGGACTAGAATAATGTATGCCAAGTTTCGTGAAAATCGGTTCAGATTTAGATATAGCTCCCATATATATCTTCGTCCGATTTAAGGTAAATTGTGTACAAAAGTCCCTATATATCTTTCGATTTGCACGAATTTTGGCACAGCGTAATGAATGAGGTCTAGAATGATGTATGCTAAGTTTCGTGACAATCGGTCCAGATTTAGATATAGCTCCCATATATATTTTCATCCGATTTAAGGTAATTGGTGTACCAAAGACCCTATATATCTTTCATGAAAATCGGTTCAGATTTAGATATAGCTCCCATATATATTTTCGCCCGATTGTAGGTAATTGGTGCACCAAAGTCCCTGGAAATCTTTTCATTGGCACGAATTTTGGCATAGCGTACTGAATTAAGTCTAGAATGATGTTGCAAAGTTTCGTGAAAATCGGTTCAGATTTAGATATAGCTCCCATATATATTTTCGCCCGATTGTAGGTAATTGGTGCACCAAAGTCCCTGGAAATCTTTTCATTGGCACGAATTTTGGCATAGCGTACTGAATTAAGTCTAGAATGATGTTGCAAAGTTTCGTGAAAATCGGTTCAGATTTAGATATAGCTCCCATATATATTTTCGTCCGATGTCATGTAATTGGTGCACCAAAGTCCCTATATATCTTTCGATTTGCACGAATTTTGGTATAGGGTACGTTGGTCAGCTAAGAACTTCGCGTTGTTACAAGAGACATTTGGGTTTGAAAGGTTTTTTGTATAGAAGCAATAGCTTCTGGGGAGAATATCCCAACAAAAAACTAAGGGAACTGATGAGGATCAGTGGCGTGATCCGAAACTATGGTCTTCCCTGCCTTACCCCTCGGCAATCAATGCCATACATTCCCCACTAATAAATAGTTCTTTTTTTATAAAAACAAAATACAAATGGTATCCCAAAATAAAACGCCAACACTACTGAAGTACTGAATTAAGTCTAAAATGATGTTGCTAAGCTGGATACATATGTAGAATATACCCAAAGTGGTGAAGGGTATCATATAGTCGGCCCAGCCCGACTTCACTACTTTCCTTACTGGTTTTTTTTTTAACAAAATTTATTTACTCCACTCTTGGCGCTAAAATGTTGAATTTTCTTCTAAGCCGCTTCCATTTCTAAAGAAAAAGCTGTGATATATTAAATTTATGGATAACATCCCATAAGACGTATTATTGCTGTTATAACTTATACGTCGTTGAAACCAGCACAATGTGAAAATCGCACAAAAGGCTCATGTCAATTGGTGCAGATAAATTAATACTATAGTGGTACTTGAAAAGTCATTTATAAAATAATCACAGATGTTGAATTATATGTGAACTGAAATGACAAGATCGTAATTATTTCATTAAAATACATTCGATATTGCATGAATAAACTCGAACAATAAGGTTTGTGACGATTGATGCTGAGAAAATAGTGTAGATCATTTTTGATTTAAAATATTCCCAAAATAAAAAATATATATATATATATATATATATCTTCATATATATATATTTTCATATATATATATATATATATATATATCTTTATATATATATATATATATATATATATCTTTATATATATATATATATATAACAAAACATACACATTTGACGAAAATTAAATAAAATTTATTGATGAAGTACCACGGAGCGTATTACTGCTGTCAGTACTTATACGCCACAAAACACGCGTATGATAGTTTTCATAAAGCATAGTTCCACAAAGCAATTAATTTTGAACCAAAAATCGTATAATAAATAAAAACAAAACAAATTTAAACAAAAATAATATTTTTATTGAAAGATTTTCTTTAAAGCGATTTTTAATCAGGATATGTAATTTAAAGCTAAATTTGGGGGGGTTTATAATTTTATATATATTTTTTGTAATTTGTTATTTTTTTAACTAAATAAAAAAATAAAATTAAATGCATAACACTTGCAAGCGTTCCTATTAATTCTTAATATTTTTTTTGTATTTCAGTAATGTAATTTTATAGAAATGTTTTAACAGAAAAACTATTTAAATATAATAGGGACTTAATTGCAGATATTTTCACATAGTTTTTATTTATTTTTTTTTTAATTTTTTAAATAGATTTCTTATAAGAAAAAAAAATATTTGCTATGGAATGTTTATAATTAAATTATAATATAATCAGATTAACAGGAATAACATAAAATTTATAAATCGAAAAAAATTAAAAATTAACAAGAAAAATTAAAATAATAAATTGAAATAATTGCTAGAAAATAATTATAAAAGACAAAATATATATAAAAAACAAAATAACTTATTTATAATAGCAAATGCTGTAGTTGGCTTATATTTCTTAAATATTTTTATACTATTTATTTATAACTAATATTTTTAATGGTTTTTTATTTTCTTTTTTTTTTTATTAATTACATGCTGTGTTTCAAGTTTTATAGGAGGAGGTTATCTATATTGATATGTTATGAGTTTTTTTATATATATTTATGGTGTCTTCATAATATTTTTTATATTCTTGACGTATTTTAATGGAAGTTATGTAATTTATGTATATTTGTGTATTGGTTATCGGTTTTGTTTCGTTCTTTTGTTGAGTTTTGGCAAGATTTGTGCTTTTATAATTTTTTTATTTTTTTGTATTTTTTATTTATATAAAAATTCATTTAATTTCACACAATTTCCTTTGTGTTGATTTTTTTATTTTAATTTACAGGAATGCTTAAAGGGTATCACTAACCTCTTACATATATACGAAAACAAAATAATTAGTTTCCTCAAAAAACTTTGTAAGGGGATTTTTTTTTTGTTATTTTTAATTTTTATATCAATATATTTACATATTTTTAAAGAAAAAAATTAACAAAAAAATTTTAATTAATTTTCTAAACAATTTTTTTCCTATCATAATTTTGGTTTTTTCTTGGATTCCCTTATATTTATTTATTATTTATATTATTTTTATTTATGTACTTAATATATAAAATTGTCTTTTTTATTTTACTTTGTTTTTAATATAAATATTTAATATTTACATTAATATTTATATAGGTATATGCTTTTTTGTGCTGTTGTAACTAAAGTCTTTTTATATAGTTTTTTTTTTCTTCTGATACTATACACATTTCTGTATAATAAAAATTGAATTAAAAAAGAACACATATTTAATGTTATAAAGTTTGGCAGAGAAAAAAATATATATTTATAGTTTTTGGATATTAAAAAAATAATAATAATAAAAGAAATAAAATAACGAACGAAAATATTCAATTTGACAAACAAATCGGCAATTTCGATAATCCATTTAATTAATTTTCATTTAGTACAATGGACCATATACGTGTTGTCGTTACTTATACGACCTAAGACCTTTGAAATTAAACTAAGGGAATGGTTGGGCAGTAAAAGATTTTTTTTTTTCAATATTTTTATTAGACAATATAAAATAAGCAAAAGAAAGGAATATTTTGACAAACTTCTAGACAAAAAATTGCTTAATTTTCGTTCTCATAGTACTATATGCCGTATGAGTGATGACGTTACTTATACGACTAAAAATCCTTTAACAAATGAGGTACATTATTTAGGAAGAAGGATTATGTCAAGAAAGTTTTAGAATAGACGAAGGAATAATCATTGCATGGGTTCCAAATAAATATCAAACATAAATGTTCCTTTCGAAAACCCAAGCGATCTCAAGTTGATTATTTTAATAGGACATAATTCTCATCGTACTATATGCCGTCTTAGTGTTGTCGTTACTTATACGACTAAAAATCCTTTAACAAATGAAGACCCAAAATGCTTCGTCTAAAGGGGTATATTTTTTAGGAGGAAGGATTGTGTCAAGAAGGTTTTAGAATAGAAGAAGGAATAATCATTGCATGGGTTTTAAATAAATATCAAACATAAATGTTTCTTTCGAAAATACCAGCGATCTCAAGGAGGTTATTTTAATAGGACATCATTTTTGAGGAATTGGAATAAACGCCAAATATTCCATTGAAAATTTCCTATAAGACCTAGGTATTTTATGCCCTCTACATGTTCATATTTACAGTAATATATTGAATGTCTGTTGGGGGTACTAGTGTGCGTATTAGCGTTGTCGCAATGTATACGCCACCTGGAACTTATTCTTCTTTTGTTTGCCATTACGTATTTGGGTATTTTCAGAAATAAAGTCTGAAAAATCGTACAGAAAAAAATCTCTCTCTCTCTAATATACCTTTTATTCACATATTGGTATGTACACCTGGGGGTATAACTGTTGTCAAGACGTATACGACACATGATCTAGATTGCAATTTGTAATTTTTGAGCAATGGAGTTCAGAGGATTTGAAGTCAATTTTTTTGATATTCTAAAACCACTTACACAATTACCAACATTCAGGATTTTGGAGGCTAGCGTTCAGCATTAAAAGTCCGTTCAGAGACAATGGTGGCGAATTATTGTTGTTGTTACGTATACGACTAAAACGAGGATCTTTCTATTGAGGAACGGCGGCGAATTCTATTTTATCAAATGCTAGCCACTTAAATCTATTCCAGTCTCACAGATCGCTATTTATTCTACAAAAAAAAAAATCGTAGAATTACAGAAAAAAATCGTATGGCAGCAGAAACATTTTTTCCAACAGAAAAACAAGTTTTTTTCTATTGAAAAAATTTTATATGTATCCAGGACAAATATTTTCCCCATACAAACATTTTAATAGGCTACCAGTACCATTTTTTCTTTAAATAAATTGTCTGGGCTGAGAGAGTAGCTACACAATTGTAATTTCTTATTTCGAACATGGGTGCGGATTAGTGCTGACGTATATGCTCCCTCAACGAGTACTAAGGAAGCTACGAAATAAGGATTCGTTCTAGCCCTTTTTTTATATAAATTTTTTTTTCTAGGCTGAGAGAGTATCAGTTTTTAAAGGTATACAATTGTAAAATCGATGGCCACCAGACTAGGGTGGTAAAGTTTCAGTTTAGAGAGAATGGTGGCGGATTAGTGCTGTCGCTACGTATACGTTGCTTCAATGATAACTGAGAAAACTGTGTAATGAGGATCTTTCCAATGACAAACGACGGCGAATTATTTTTTATCAAATGCTAGTCACTTAAAACTATTCCAGCCCCACAGATCGATATTTATGTCTACTAACACAAATCGCAGATGGCAGCAGAACCATTTTTTTCTTTTAAAAAAATTGTGTCCGGGACAATTTTTTTCCTATACAATGGTACCCACAGGTACCCATTTTTCTATAAATAAACTGTCTAGGCTGAGGAAGTATCCGTTTTTAAAGATATACAATTGTAATTTCTTATTGAGAACATGGGTGCGGATTAATGCTGCCGTTACGTATCCGCTCCCACAATGATTACTGAGGAATCTACGAAATAAGGATCCTTTCTAGACGTTTTATTCTATAGAAAAATTGTCTATGCTGAGAGAGTATCAGTTTTAAACAGTACACAATTGAACTTTTTTTATTGAGAACATGGGTGCGGATTAGTGCTGCGGTTACGCATACGCTCCCTTAATGATTATTAAGGAAACTACGCCAGTTTCCCAAAACTGTTCAAGCACCGAAGAATCATAAAGCGCAATATTTTCTACAGAAAATAATTCACAAAAAAGATAATAAGTAGCAGAACTATACTTTTCCAATAGAAAAAATATCATGACTATTTTTATTTGAAAGGAAATATTTTGTAGGCCACAAGGGCTAATTTGTTTTCTTTATAGAAAACAATTTTGTCTCCAGCATTCAAACCGAAATTAATAGTTACATAGTTAAATTAAAAAATTGCACCATGGCGTATTACTATTGTCCAAACGTATACGTCACACGGGACAATATTTGATTTAATTAGATTTATATTGGTTTGGGAAAGGGTAAATTGAATATTGTAATTGGAAAAAAGATACTTCAAAGATCATAAGCAGCTGAACTACTTTTTTTCAATAGAAAAAATATTGGGACTATTTTTATTTAAAAGGCAATATTTTATTGGCTACAAGGACTAATTTAAAGAATATTTGTAATTAGAAATAAAGGAAACTTCAAAGATCATAAGCAGCTGAACTATTTATTGTTTATAGGCTACAAGGACTATTTTTTATAGCCAACATTTTGTCTTCAGAATTCAAACTGAAATTAATAGCTACAAAGTTATGGTAAAAAAGTGCACCATGGCGTATTGCTATTGTCCAAACGTATACGTCACACGGGACAATATTTGATTTAATTGAATTGACCTTGGTTTCGGAAAGAGTAAATAGAATATTTTTAATTGGAAAGTAATGTAGATAAAAAGTTTCAAAGTACAGCATGGCGTATAGATATTGTCCAAACGTATACGTCACACGGGACAATATTTGAATTAATTTAATTCACAGTGATTTTGGAAATTGTAAACTGAATATTTTTAATTGGAATCTAATGTAGAAGTATACGTTAGATATTGAGGTATGTCAATAGTTTTACGGCTCTTTTATCATAAAATATATATTTTTGTCGAATATATTTTAAGATATGGCGTATGAAAAATTATCCCAAATGAAGCATTTGTTACAATACACCGGGCGTATTGATGTTGTCGAGACGTATACGAAACGGTGGGCAATATTTAATTTAATTTGTATTGCTTTCGAAAGATCTATACTTCTTGTGCGAGTAGAGCATTGATAATTTGCAAAATATAAAAAATGCATGACGATTCCTATTGAAATTGCGCCTAAAAGTATACTCAAAAATGTGTTTGTTTCTAACGAACGCCAGGACGTATTGCTGTTGTCAAAACTTATACGGCACAAGGGACAATTTAATTTTAGGCTTTCAAAATTGAATTTTTTTGAAACAATGAAGTTTTTGGTCATCATAGATTTTTTCAAATATGATTTTAGATTTCTAGGGGTAGTACTAATCCGTATAATGTGGAAATATTTAAAATTAGCAATCTATCGAAATTGCCTTTGTTTGTCATCACTTTATAATAGAATATTGCAAAGAGTATTGGGAAGATTTTTTCCCATTTCTTTGTAGAAAATTAAAAAAAAAATCCTAACTAAAAATTTATTCAAATTAAAAATAAAATTCCTTTCATTCAAAAACAAAACAAATTTAACTAAAAAAAAATCACTAAACTCTAACTTATATATTATTAAAATTATATTTTCACTTTTACTACGGGGACTCACATTTTGTTTTCTCATAGTTTTACTTCCTACTTTTTACTACAAACAGTCGTCATTCATTTATAGCTTTAGGCTTTTCTTTTTTTTCTTTTCTATACAAAAAGAAAAATCCTTTGTCTTTTGTTTTTCCTTTGTTTACAAAATTTCCTTTGAAAATTATTGCACATTTGTGTATATATTTGTTTTTGTGATTATTGTTGTCGTTTGTAATGGTTGCGTTTCCATTTGCGGGTTTTCAATTTTTGCTATTTCCATTGGCCATAGTTACTATTGTGCTGCTGCATCAGTGAGGTTGGTATAAATTGGGTACCATTCCCAAAAAAGTAACCTCACAATTTCGATGGGTCGTAATTTTCCAAACGCCACTGTTGACGCAGCTGGCCACCATTACACTCTTCCATAACGATTTTATCACGTTTTTCATTAATCGCCAAACACTTGTCCGATGAGCCGTGGCGGATTTGTTTTGTTTCATTGTTGAATGTCCAGAACTGGAAAAAGGGAAGAAAAAAGAGGAACAGAAAAAATTATTTAATTTTAAATTTAAAAAGTTTTTGGTTAGGTTTAAAAATATGGAAATTTGTCAAGTTTCTGTGGTGCACCATGGCGTATTGCTGTTGTCAACACGTATACGCCATATTGCCCATATAAAATTTAATTTTATTTCCATTTGCCTTTGAAGACATAGACTGATTATGAAAAATTCCAAATTCGTCGCAACAGCCGCTACTTTCTTTTTCAGGACTGCATTTTTGTTAAATCACAGACCTGGAAAACTGGTTTTTTTCCATAGTACTTTTTTCCATAGAAACAAATTAGCAGTTCTCCAAGACTTACTTTTCTCCATAGAAAAAATCCTGATGGATGTATTTTTTAAAATGTATTCTTAAAGAATTTCCTTTCAAAATAAACTCTCCATCGTTTTCCCATTCCTCCACCCCCATAATATCCCCATTCCTTTATATAAAATTGTGGCAACTAGAAATCTCTGTCTTTAATAACTTATTTCCTCTGACAATTATTGCCAAACAAGCCACATCCTTCACACCATCCTTCCCCTTTGTTTTGTGTGTGTGTTTTTTTACATCCTGCCAAAGCGTAACAAAACATATTTACGCTCTCCCGCTGTTCCATACCCATATAAACTAATAATCTAAGGAGACAGAACAGCCTTGAGGAAATTTATTTTTAATATTTCTAATCATAATTCATACAACAACAACAACCACAGATAAACGAACACTTATGTGTGTGAGTCTACAGAGGAAATACAAGAGTGGGAGCACGAGCTATCTATTGTCGGATGTCCTTGGGGTAGCATATAAAATACACACGTAGACACACACACACCCACTTAAGTGTTCAGGATCTATGTGTGCCCATGCAGAGATTTACAAGAATATGTTTGTTCAAACGTCTATTGTAATAGTCGACATTCATTATCCTTTTGCTTTAATGCTTTGCTTTGGAGTTCTCTTCTGGTGTTTTTTTCGTGTGGTTTATTGTTTTGCGATACAATGTTTGCCAGGTTAGATTAGGATGGGGTGATTAGATAAGGGGACATACCCAGATATAAATAACTTTTCTATAGTCTATGAAGTGCTCGTTGGCGTATGAGTGTTGCCGTAACATATACGACACTAAGGACGAACTTAACTTAATTTTAATAAGAAAAATTTAGGAAACAGCAAAAAGATGGCAGGAATACGGGACAAAAATCGCAGGACTTTGTCTTTGTCTTATTTTCCTGTAAAAGAGTTCGCAAAACTGCTTTCTTTTTATACAAGAAACTTCGCAGACCCTTAGCACAGCTTTTTTTGGCATAGAAAACCATTTGGAGGATCTTTGGAATGCTTTTTCTATAGAAAAAAATTTGCAGGACCTTAAGACTACTTTTTTCTACGAAAAAAATCGCGGGACCGCAGATCTGCTTTTCCAAAGGAAAAAATCGCAGAAACTCAGTTCTGCTTGTTTTTACCAAAAATATTTTTACAGAAACGAAAGTCCCGAGGTCCTGCGAATTTTTTCAATAGAAAAAACTGTCCTGAAAGTCTCTGCAAAAAAATCGCAGACTCTCAGGACTGCCTTTTTTTCTACAGAAAAAAATCGTAGACTCTTAGGACAGTTTTTTCTATAGGAAAAAATCGCCGGACTGCCTTTTTTCTACAGAAAAAAAATCGTAGACTCTCAGGACAGTTAGTTCTATAGAAATAGTTCGCAGGACCTCTGGATTGCTTTATTTCTATAAAAAATATTTGGAGGACCTCAGGACAGTTTTTATAAAAAAACATAGTACCACAGGACTTTTTTATAGAAAAAAATCGTAGTACCTCAGTTCTGTTCTATTTTATAGAAAACTATTTTGCAGGTTCATGATCACATGTTTTTTATAAATCAAAAATCGATGGCCAGCAGACAAGACTGATAAAGTGTCAGTTTTTAAACGTACTCAATGTTTTTTTTTTCTTTTAAAGGCAATGGTGGCGGATAAGTGTTACCGCTACGTATACGTTTCATCATTGACAAAATTCAAAACACCAGAAACCATTTTTTCTTATACAAACATTTTTGTAGACCTCTGGCTTAATTTTTTGTTCTATAGACAAATTCTCTAAGAAAGTATCAATTCAGAATTCTCATTCCGTATTGAGAACATGGGTACGGATTAGTGCTTTCGTTATGTATACGCTCCCTTAATGATAAGAGGAAACTATTCATTAATGATTCGTTCTATAAAAAATCACTATGGACTTCGAATTTCATTAAACATAAAAAAACATAGTACCACAGACTTTTTTATAGAAAAAAGTCGTAGTGCCTCAGTTCTGTTCTATTTTATAGAAAACTATTTTGCAGGTTCATGATCACATGTTTTTTCTAAATCAAAAATCGATGGCCAGCAGACAAGACTGATAACACTGTGCAGCACTAAAATCTTGAACCAATCGAGACCACCAAAATCTTGAAGCTTGTGATGGTGGAAGAAAATCCCTAGCTGGGTTTTGCATTATTAGCTAAGGTTTTCTTTTAAATTAATTTTTAATATATTCGACTGGAGGTGGATTTTAACAATTTTCGAATAATACGTACTTATTATTGAGTCTATATTTCGTGAACTATTCGAAATATTGCTTTTCTCTTTTAAGCAATATTCTTCCTCTTAATTAGAACTAAAAATTTGTTCTTGAGATAAAATCAATAAAACATCACCATCATACTGAAAATAGCACAACTGCAAAAAAAATTAAAATTTCGACATACTTTTTCCATGTTTTTTCACACTTATTTCAGAAACTGCTACTGACTCGACCAAACAATATATGACAAGAAGATAGCCAATAGCAAATCAAACAACTCTTCTTAAAACCCCGATTTCATTGGTTGACTCCTTCACATAGTTATAGCCTCACAAATTCATCAAAATGAACCAAAAAAAATCACTCCCAATAGTATGTTTATAGAAATAAAAATTGCTATGCTTTTTCAATAAATAGGTACAAAATGAAAGTAAAAATTAAAATGTTTGGGCCCTTTGGTTTTTTTCGAAGACATGTCGCTGCCATATGATATTTTCAGTATGATGGTGATGTTTTATTGATTTTATCTCAAGAAAAAATTTTTAGATCTAATTAAGAGGAAGAATATTGCTTAAGAGAGAAAAGCAATATTTCGAATAGTTCACGAGATATAGACTCAATATATTAAAAATTAATTTAAAAGAAAACCTTAGCTAATAATGCAAAACCCAGCTAGGGATTTTCTTCCACCATCACAAGCTTCAAGATTTTGGGGGTCTCGATTGGTTCAAGATTTTAAAGTTGAAAAATGTGTCACTGTGTAAAGTGTCAGTTTTTAAACGTACTCAATGTTTTTTTCTTTTAAAGGCAATGGTGGCGGATAAGTGTTACCGCTACGTATACGTTTCCTCATTGACAAAATTCAAACCACCAGTAACCATTTTTTCTTATACAAACATTTTTGTAGACCTCTGGCTTAATCCTTTGTTCTATAGAAAAATTCTCTGAGAAAGTATCAATTCAGAATTCTCATTCCGTATTGAGAACATGGGTACGGATTAGTGCTTTCGTTATGTATACGCTCCCTTAATGATAAGAGGAAACTATTCATTAATGATTCGTTCTATAAAAAATCACTATGGACTTCGAATTTCATTAAACATAAAAAAACATAGTACCACAGACTTTTTTATAGAAAAAAGTCGTAGTGCCTCAGTTCTGTTCTATTTTATAGAAAACTATTTTGCAGGTTCATGATCACATGTTTTTTCTAAATCAAAAATCGATGGCCAGCAGACAAGACTGATAAAGTGTCAGTTTTTAAACGTACTCAATGTTTTTTTCTTTTAAAGGCAATGGTGGCGGATAAGTGTTACCGCTACGTATACGTTTCCCCATTGACAAAATTCAAACCACCAGTAACCATTTTTTCTTATACAAACATTTTTGTAGACCTCTGGCTTAATCCTTTGTTCTATAGAAAAATTCTCTGAGAAAGTATCAATTCAGAATTCTCATTTCTTATTGAGAACATGGGTACGGATTAGTGCTGTCGTTATGTATACGCTCCCTTAATGATAAAAGGAAACTATTCATTAATGATCATAAAATCACTATGGACTTCGAATTTCATTCTATGAACAAATTTTGACTGCTCCAAAAGGCTGCTTTTGTCCTACATATCGAAATTTTATTTACAGAACCACAGAAAACAATTGTAAGGCAGCAGAAGTATTTTTTTTTGAAGGCCCATTTTTTTCTGTTGAAAAAGAAAGATAGGCCTACAAGAAGTTTGTAGGCCACCGATGCCATTTTTTAAAAGAAAAAAATGTATAGGCTGAGAACGTATCAATTTTTAAAGGCAAACATCGGTATTTTTTATTCAGATATTTTATTGAGGGTGCGGATTAGTACTGTCGTTACGTATGCGCTCACTCAATAATAACCAAAATACTATGTAGTAAGGGTTCATTCCATTGAAAATTAGTGCCGGCGATTGTGCATTTTTCCTGTTAAAAAGGTATATCACTTTCCCAAAACTATCCCAGTCCCAAAGAACAACAGATCGCCATATTTTCTACAGAATAAAATTTGCAGAAAAAATTATAAGCAGCAGAACTATTTTTTTTTTCAATAGAAAATATTTTGTAGTCCGCAGAATATTTTTTTACTGGAAAATATTTTGTCGGTCTCCTGTACTAATTTTTATACCCTTCACCACACTGTGGTACAGGGTATTATGTCTTTGTGCATATGTTTGTAACAGGCAAAAATAATCGAGATAGACACATGGTTCCTTTTGAGAATATGCATAGAATCACTTTCTAAGTCGATTTATGCATGTCCGTCCGTCCGTCCGTCCGTCTGTCCGTCTGTCCGTCTGTCCGTCTGTCTGTCCATGTTAAATTGTAAACAAAGTACAGGTCGCATTTATTATCCGAATTGGATGAAATTTGGCATAGGTCACTTATTCGGCCCAAGGACGAACCCTATTGAAATTGGGAAAAATCGGTTCAGATTTAGATATAGCTCCCATATATATATTTAACCGATTTAATGTAAACGGTCCCTATATATCCTTCGATTTGGACGAAATTTGGTACAGCCTAATCATTTAGGTCTAGAATGATGTCTGCCAAGTTTCGTGAAAATCGGTCCAGATTTAGATATAGCTCCCATATATAGTTTCGTCCGATTTCATGTAAATGGTGCACCAAAGTCCCTATATATCCTTCGATTTGCACGAAACTTGGCATAACGTACTGAATTAAGCCTAGAGTGATGTCTGCCAAGTTTCGAGAGAATCGGTTCAGATTTAGATATAGCTCCCATATATAGTTTCGCCCGATTTCATGTAAATGCTGCCCCAAAGTCCCTATATATCTTTCGATTTGCACGAAATTTGGCATATCCTACTGAATTAAGTCTAGAATGATGCCTGCCAAGTTTCGAGAAAATCGGTTCAGATTTAGATATAGCTCCCATATATAGTTTCGTCCGATTCCATGTAAATGGTGCCCCAAAGTCCCTATATATCTTTCGATTTGCACAAAATTTGGCATAACGTACTGAATTGAGCCTAGAATGATGTCTGCCAAGTTTCGAGAAAATCGGTGCTGATTTATATAGCTCCTTTATATAGTTTCGTCCGATTTCATATAAATGGTGCACCAAAGTCCCTATATATCCTTCGATTTGCACCAAATTTGGCATAACGTACTGAATTGAGCATAGAATTGTGTCTGCCAAGTTTCGTGAAAATCGGTCCTGATTAAGATATAGCTCCCTTATATAGTTTCGTCTGATTTCATGTAAATGGTGCACCAAAATCCCTATATATCCTTCGATTTGCACCAAATTTGCCATAACGTACTGAATTAAGCATAGAATTATGTCTGCCAAGTTTCGTGAAAATCGGTCCAGATTAAGATATAACTCCCATATATAGTTTCGTCCGATTTCATGTAAATGGTGCACCAAAGTTCCTATATATCCTTCGATTTGCACAAAATTTGCCATAACGTACTGAATTAAGCATAGAATTATGTCTGCCAAGTTTCGTGAAAATCGGTCCAGATTTAGATATAGCTCCCTTTTATTATAGATTGATTTTAAGTAATTGACGTACTAAGGAACCAATAGGAACAAAACGTTCTGAAATTAGTATAACCTAACCAGTGACAAGTTTGTTTGAAATCGCTCAATATTTGGATAGAGCTTCCATATATATTTTCGCCCGATTTCAAGTAAATTGGCAATCAAACTCTTCATGTTAGTCAGATTGACATCAAATTTTGCACAACTTACAAAATTGAGCATAGAATTACGTAGTTGCGTTTTCTAGAAGAGCAGACATAGCCCAACTGATGACCTATTTATATTTGTTTGAAGTCGATTGACATATCACATTTCACATTTATCACATTTTTTCATCCAATTTTATGTTATAGTCCTGTTTAATATACCCATAGTGGTGAAGGGTATCATATAGTCGGCCCCGTCCGACTTTACTACTTTCCTTACTGGTTTATAGCAGAAATTTTGTAGATCACCGGGTATATTTTTTTTTTCAATGGAAAAATTGTATAGGCCCTTGTAATATGTTTTTCTATGGACAATATTTTATAGGCCATTAGAAGATTGATAAGAATTTCCTGACCATCCGGATAAGCTCAGAAAATGTCGTACACAAGGTAATTTTAAATTGAGAACGTGGGGCGAATAAGTACCGCCGTTACGTATACGCTACTCAATAATAATTGAGGAAACCTTGTATTACGGAGACTTTCTATTAAAAATCAAACCTGGGGAATTAGGTTGAATGTTATCGATTGGATTATGCCCTTATTTCGACAGAAAAACAAATAGTTGGCCAATGGGAATATTTTTGCCACGTGAAAAAAATAATACTATTTTTTTTGTATTCAAAATTTTGCGTATATTTTTATAGAAAAAATTGTAGGCCGTCAGTGACAATTCTTCTGCTTGATAACATCAAAATATCTGACGTTATTCTATAGCCTGGCTGAGAAAGTATTAGTTTTTAATGGCACACATTGGATAATATGGGGGCGTATAAGTACTGGCGTAACGTATACGCTCTTCAATTGAAACAGAGGAAGGAATATATTCCGTGTTATAAGGAAGTATTAGTTTTTAAATGTGCACCATGGAGAAAATAAGTGCGTAGACTTTGGAGAATATGAGGGCAACTAAGGAAGCAGTATATTCCGAATTATAGAGAAACTTGAATATGTCGTTTCTGTAGAAATATTTGCAGGCCTCTGACTAATTTGGATAATATGGGCGCGGATAAGTTTGAAGAATATAAGGGCAACTAAGAAGCAATATATTCTGAATTCTGGAGAAACTTGAATATTTCAGTTCTATAGAAATATTTGCAGGCCTCTGACTAATTTGGATTATATGGGGGTGGATAAGTACTGTCGTAACGTATACGCTCCCCAATAGCAAGTGAAGAAGGAATATATTCCGAATTATGAGAAAGTATTAGTTTTTAAATGTGCATAATGGAGAAAATGTCTGACTGATTTTTTCGGTAGACAAATATTGACTGTAATTTTAATATCGGCATTTTTTTCGATAAATGTTATCTGTTTGTTGAGGTATACAGCAACAATTATTACTCGAGGAGATTGGGGCGAATAATTACTGTCGTTAAGTATACGCTCCCTAATCATAAACGTGAAAACAATTTATTACGATTTTTTTCTATAGAAAAAATCGTATTTCTAAAGAAAGAAATGCAGACCTCTTAGAAAAAAAAAGCTTCTATAGAAAAAAATCAGAACTGAGGTCCTGCGAATTTTTTCTATAGAAAAAAATCAGAACTGAGGTCCTGCGAATTTTTTCTATAGAAAAAAATCAGAACTGAGGTCCTGCGAATTTGTTTTCTATAGAAAAAAATCAGAACTGAGGTCCTGCGAATTTTTTCTATAGAAAAAATCAGAGCTGAGGTCCTGCGAGGTCCTGCGAATTGTTTTCTATAGAAAAAAATCAGAACTGAGGTCCTGCGAATTTTTTTCTATAAAAAAAATCAGAACGGAGGTCCTGCGAATTTTTTTCATTATTTTTTGTGCGAAAACTGATCAGTTTGTAGATGTATACAACGACAATTATTAATCGAGGAGATGGGGGCGAATAATTAATGTCGTTAAGTATACGCTCCCTAATCCTAAACGTGAAAACCATTTATTACGATTTTTTCTATAGAAAAAAGTCGTATTTCTAAAGAAAGAAATGCAGGCCCCTGAGTACTGAGAATGAACTCCCCTCTAGCACATTTTTTGTTATTGGAAACAATGTCCTGTTCTTGTTTTTATTATTTTTTAAATTATTTTTCTCTTCACACCACCCCAATATCCCTTTCGCCACAAAGTATTCTTATACCTGGAATACAACTATTGTAAATTGTTGTGTGTCTGTGTATGCGGTAAACGAGCAAAAAGGAAACCGCAAATATAGCTCTCTTGTACAACGACGACGACCAAAGTGTAGGATACCCCAAAATGAAACCAGAACATGAAGGATATTCTTCTGTTCTGGTGGTTTGCTGAGGTGGGTAATTATTTTGTTGTTGTTTTTTCTTTTTGTTTGCCTTGCAATGTGGACCAGGACAGCAATTTTAATTTGTCATTTGAAACGATGAGTGCTGATACAAGGATATTTTATACACAAACACAACTCAGTATCCTGTTTTACTCGTCCGCCACATCTTCATCTCCATTTCCACCTCTTTCTCTTAATAATTAATGTTTTTTCAAAGACTTACTTCCGTTCGCTTTTCACTTTTCGTTTTCCATTTTTTGTTTCATTTCTGTTTGTTGTAATTGTGGCATATTCTTCTTTTCATTGTTTATCTACCTCCATTGTAGCCCAAGCCCATTGTTTTGTCATGAGCAATACAAAATGTATATATCAGTGGATGTGTGTGCATTTTAATGTCAGTTGCCATGGTTAAGAGAGAAGAAATATGGGAAAACAATTGAAAGGCTCTTTACAAACAAACGAAAAAAAAACCTCATGAAAAGATACTTTGTTGGAATATTACTGTAGATTTTTTAAGTTGCCATTAAAAACGAACAATAGGGGTTTAAAGTAAGTGGCGGATGTATAGGAAATTTGTATGTGGCAATGTGACGATCCTTTAAGAGGATGGACTGCTGTATGTCTTTTATCTATAGAAATGTTTTATTATCAGGTTTTGAATTACTGAACATAATAGTTACTTTTTCATGGAGGACATGGGGGCGTATATGTAGTGTCAGTACGTATACGCTAACTTTTTGATAAATGAGGTATTCCCAGTGACTGAAGATTCTAATTAGGTCTGTGAGACTGTTAAAAGGCAGTCCTGAGGTCCTGCGAATTTTTTTTTATAGAAAAAAAGCAGAATTGACAGAACTGAGGTCCTGCGAATTTTTTTCTATAGAAAAAAAATGCAGAACTGAGGTCCTGTGAATTTTTTTCTATAGAAAAAAAATGCAGAACTGAGGTCCTGCGAATTTTTTTCTATAGAAAAAAAGTGCAGAACTGAGGTCCTGCGAATTTTTTTTTATAGAAAAAAAGCAGAACTGTGGTCCTGCGAATTTTTTTCTATAGAAAAAAAGCAGAACTGAGGTCCTGCGAATTTTTTTCTATAGAAAAAAGCAGAACTGAGGTCCTGCGAATTTTTTTCTATAGAAAAAATGCAGAACTGAGGTCCTGCGAATTTTTTTCTATAGAAAAAAATGCAGAACTGAGGTCCTGCGAATTTTTTTCTATAGAAAAAAATGCAGAACTGAGGTCCTGCGAATTTTTTTTTATAGAAAAAAATGCAGAACTGAGGTCCTGCGAATTTTTTTCTATAGAAAAAAGTGCAGAACTGAGGTCCTGCGAATTTTTTTCTATAGAAAAAAAGTGCAGAACTGAGGTCCTGCGAATTTTTTTCTATAGAAAAAAAGTGCAGAACTGAGGTCCTGCGAATTTTTTTCTATAGAAAAAAAGTGCAGAACTGAGGTCCTGCGAATTTTTTTCTATAGAAAAAAAGTGCAGAACTGAGGTCCTGCGAATTTTTTTCTATAGAAAAAAAGTGCAGAACTGAGGTCCTGCGAATTTTTTTCTATAAAAAAAAGTGCAGAACTGAGGTCCTGCGAATTTTTTTCTATAGAAAAAAAGTGCAGAACTGAGGTCCTGCGAATTTTTTTCTATAGAAAAAAAGTGCAGAACTGAGGTCCTGCGAATTTTTTTCTATAGAAAAAAAGTGCAGAACTGAGGTCCTGCGAATTTTTTTCTATAGAAAAAAAGTGCAGAACTGAGGTCCTGCGAATTTTTTTCTATAGAAAAAAAGTGCAGAACTGAGGTCCTGCGAATTTTTTTCTATAGAAAAAAAGTGCAGAACTGAGGTCCTGCGAATTTTTTTCTATAGAAAAAAAGTGCAGAACTGAGGTCCTGCGAATTTTTTTCTATAGAAAAAAAGTGCAGAACTGAGGTCCTGCGAATTTTTTTCTATAGAAAAAAAGTGCAGAACTGAGGTCTTGCGAATTTTTTTCTATAGAAAAAAAGTGCAGAACTGAGGTCCTGCGAATTTTTTTCTATAGAAAAAAAGTGCAGAACTGAGGTCCTGCGAATTTTTTTCTATAGAAAAAAAGTGCAGAACTGAGGTCCTGCGAATTTTTTTCTATAGAAAAAAAGTGCAGAACTGAGGTCTTGCTAATTTTTTTCTATAGAAAAAAAGTGCAGAACTGAGGTCCTGCGAATTTTTTTCTATAGAAAAAAAGTGCAGAACTGAGGTCCTGCGAATTTTTTTCTATAGAAAAAAAGTGCAGAACTGAGGTCCTGCGAATTTTTTTCTATAGAAAAAAAGTGCAGAACTGAGGTCCTGCGAATTTTTTTCTATAGAAAAAAAGTGCAGAACTGAGGTCCTGCGAATTTTTTTCTATAGAAAAAAAGTGCAGAACTGAGGTCCTGCGAATTTTTTTCTATAGAAAAAAAGTGCAGAACTGAGGTCCTGCGAATTTTTTTCTATAGAAAAAAAGTGCAGAACTGAGGTCCTGCGAATTTTTTTCTATAGAAAAAAAGTGCAGAACTGAGGTCTTGCGAATTTTTTTCTATAGAAAAAAGTGCAGAACTGAGGTCCTGCGAATTTTTTTCTATAGAAAAAAAGTGCAGAACTGAGGTCCTGCGAATTTTTTTCTATAGAAAAAAAGTGCAGAACTGAGGTCCTGCGAATTTTTTTCTATAGAAAAAAAGTGCAGAACTGAGGTCTTGCGAATTTTTTTCTATAGAAAAAAAGTGCAGAACTGAGGTCCTGCGAATTTTTTTCTATAGAAAAAAAGTGCAGAACTGAGGTCCTGCGATTTTTTTTCTATTGAAAAAAACAGAACTGGGGGTCTGCGATTTTTTTCTATAGAAAAAAAGCAGACCTGAGGTTTTGTGAATTTTTAAGAGTATTTTTTCTCACTTTAATTTGTTGGCCCCTGGTTGCGTATGAGTATTGACATAATGTATACGCCACCTTGGAACATTTGTCTTTTTATGCCTTTATCTATCTCTCCTTCATTCTTTTCCTTACTGTCGCAATAAATTACCAACATTCGTAACAATGTGACCGTTAATGTGACGGAAAAGAAAAATCACAATCATCCACATCGTCATCATCATCATTATTATTATCATTATAATGAAATGTCTTGTTCTTTATTAATATGGCCACGTCCGTTAAAATATCAAGAAGGTAAAAGAAAGATATAAACCTTGGTGGTTGGTATCTTGTGGCTCTTGTAAAGTAATATTTAATCGTGCGAAAAAAGAAGTGAAGAACAAAAAACGAAATTGTATTCTTGCTTACCTGATTTCCTTTGGAGCCATGGCAAGGATACAGCATAACATCATGTCCCGCATAATCAAGACAGGCTTCATCACGGCGAATTTCACCTGCCTTACTCAGCATCCAGTACTGCAAAATTTTGAGTGTGTGTGCGAGTGTTTCAAAATTCATCCAACCATATGAAGAATGGTAACCACCACACGTAGAAGATTTTAGGATAGGTTTAGGACGCGATGCAGCATATGGAAGACGTTGACGGGAGGGGTTTTATAAATGGTTTTTAGTTTATATGATATTGTCATCAACACCAGCACGTTGATGTCGGCAAATGTAATATTTTTGCCAAAACCCAGGTTGCAGCACCAGCAGCAGATATGCAAAAGGTTGGAAATTGCCACAAAGTTATTGCCATATGTTAGGCGCACACACACACATTGTTTATATTGCATATACATCCAGGCATCATAGTTGACGATGGTTGGTTGGTAGTAACAGGATTTTGTTGTTGTTGTTGCATACATTTTAAGTGGTTCAGGCGAAAAAATTTAATAGAAACGTAAAATGAAATAGAAAGAAAACATTATTAATAAAAGTGAATGCATGGGTGTCAGTGACTGTGGAGAATGCAATTTAATTTTTTTCTTATTTTTTATTTCAGGAAAATATTTTTTCCCAACAACAGCAAATGTATTTAGGGTGCACAGTAAATTCAATGAAGTACAAAATAATTGTTGAGATATTTTTTTATTATTATTTCATTGTATTTTTTTCTGTGGAGAAAATTTGTTATGAAGACATGACGATATTGGTCTGGAGTCTGTGGTATATGAAAAACAATTTTAGAATTGCAAAACAATATGAAATATATTGTAATATATAAAAATGTTATATTTTTATTATCAAAAATAAAAAAGAACCTCAGGACGTATTAGTGTTGACGTTACTAATACGGTGTTACCAAGGAACTTGAGGGCGTATTAGTATTGACGTTATTAATACGGCGTTACTAAGGAACTTGAGGGCGTATTAGTGTTAACGTTACCAATTCGCTCATTCGGAATCATTTTGATACACAAATGTTGACTTGAAAGGGAATAAGTCTTTCTGTTTCAAAAATGGAACAGTCCCAAGATATTGAAAATATTTTTCGTTTTGGGAGAAAAAAAAAATAGTATTAGAGATCTACGGTTCTTCATTTAAAGAAAATTTTTGAAAAAAATCTCTTCTGGAGCAATGAAAACTTTATGCTATGGACAAATTCCACATCTCGAGAACTATGAATTTTTTCTGTGGAAAATATCTGTCCTGGAGCAATGCGAAACAGTCTCAAGATATTGAAAATATTTTTCGTTTTGGGAAAAAAATTAGTATTAGAGAACTAGGGTTCTTTTTTTTAAAGAAAATTTGATGCTATGGAAAAATTCCACTTCTCGAGAACTGTGCATTTCTTCTGTGGAAAATATCTGTCCTGTAGCAATGCAAGTTTTATTTAACAAAAATATTAAACAATCTTGAGGCGTATTAGTATTGATTCGGCATTACTTAGGAAACTCTGGACATATTAGTATTGACATTACTAATACGCTACAGATTCCTTATTACATACAGTAATCGCCTGAGCGGGAATAAGAAATCAGTGTTCAACAACCGCATTTTTTTTAATGAGAAAAATTATTCCGGGAATTGTTTCAATTAAAATAAAAATACTAATTCTCGAGAACAACGAAAAGTTTTTATAAAAATATATCCTGGGTTAATGCGATTTTTTTCAATGGAAGAAATGTCAAATCTTAAGAACATGCGACTTTTCTATGGAAAAAACATATTTCGTAAATCTTGTAAAAATGCACAACTCCAGAACTAAGAATTTCCTTTTTCAGCCATAAATGACTTTGATTTCTTCTTTAAAAAATCGGTTCATAAAGATTATGTGGTATAAAAATCATAATGCTACATTTCTATTAATAAAGCCGTAAGGGAACTTTTGGGCGTATTATCATTGTCGTTACTTATACGTCTCAGATACCTAGTCAACCAAAATGTGAAGGAACGAAGTCAGTCAAAAAGACTTAGATTTCTTCTTTAAGAAATCGGTTCACAAGATCTGTGAGGTATAAAAAGTCATTATGCTACATTTTTATTAATAAAACCGTAAGGGAACCTTTGGGCGTATTAGCATTCTCGTTACTTATACGCTTCAAATGTGGACCGAAGATTTTTCCATAGGAAAAGTGACACGATACGATATAGACAGCTTTGATTTGTCTGTGAAAAAAATCTGAATTATATTATAAGGTAAAATGTTAGTTCTTGAGTTCTGCGAATTTGATTCTAGGCTAATAAATCATTCTGTAATTTTTTGAGAGGCCTTGAGGACTCCGTTTTATTTTACAAAACAAAAATATGTTCCCTTCGGAGCGTATTAGTGTTGTTGCTACTTATACGCCTCCGAATCTTTATCATGAAAATAAAAATTATGCAACCAGGAATTCATTCTTTAGTTTTAGACTAAATGTCCAAGAGCCACATTTTTTCCTTTGGAAAAATCCTTCTATGTTTTCCATGTTTTTTTTTTCAACAGAACGGCAAATTATTTCTATGGGGAAAGTATGTCTTTGAACACTCAGAACTTAATTCATTGTAAACTTTCAGTTCCCAAGATGCGAATTTTCAAATTTTTTTCTAGGAAAAAGATTTTGATTTTTGTTTCTATGAAAAATTCAAAGGTTCTCCTAACTATTTTTTATTAGAAGTAAATTTTATGTCCCTCACAACTGAGTTTTTTCT
>NW_026882140.1:0-37850 GCF_032173495.1 Musca vetustissima | reverse complement strand
TTTTGGGACTTAGTGAAAAGTTGGAGTTATCCATTATAAAGTTTTAATATGAAGAAATTTCCCCATGGCATATCATGGAATATTTTAGGGAATATTTAACATAACTGGCGCTTATTCTGTATCCATAAAATCGCATACTTCAAATACCACTGTTATTTACCCTGATTATCCTCTCATCGACTCTAAAATTTGAGCCTTTTTTTGTTGAAAAATTATGTCTTTTTCTTGTCCAATTTCACTTCTCCCAATTGGAAATCCAATTTATTGAACTCATATATCTTGAATTCAATAAATTGAATTTCTCTTCAATTAATTATATATCAATTATAAAAATTGTAACTGACTAGTGGACAAATGTCCAACAACATTCACATAACATAAACGTGTTTCAACAATGTGATAAATCTTTCAGCATTGGACATATCCAATTCCGCAAAGAGTTCATTGTTCTATACGAAAATAATCACTATTTGTCGTCTCGTTTCCCCCTCGTGTAATTTTTGTATTTTTAACCATAGAACAGAAAATATTTTGCAGCAACAAAGCTATGGAAAAAAATAACAATTTTATTGAAATCAGAATTCTGACTGAAATGTAAAAAAACTACAAATTAGGAGAGAGTAAATTATTTATGTTCTCGTTCCTTTTTTAGAAAGGAACTAGTTCATTTGCCCAACCTAGTTCCGTGTTGATTCGTTGATTTTAATTAATTTATATTTAGTACAATATTCAGAAGCTATAGAATTCAAAGGCATGGCGATAAGCACAAAATATTTTTTAAATTATTTATCCACTGTATTTTCATAAATATTTTTATTATTTATACAATAATAAATTGAGGAACTACCCTAATTTAGTAAAAACGATCAGAATTTTAGGTAGGGCCCACCGGGCACCCCCCCCCCCCCTTCGTACCTCCCTTAGGACAAACCCCTATTGGAATTGGAAAAAATCGGTTCAGGTATAGCTCCCATGGACTATTGCCAATTTAGCACTTTTAGTGCTAGATTTAGCACTTTTTGAACTCGTTTATCACCAAAAAAATTGATCTAGCACCTAGCACTTTTTTTTAGCATTTTTTTAGCACAATATACAAATATACAGCAATTTAGGTTGAACAAGTGAAAAAGCCGAACTTTGGATACCCTCTACCATAGATATACTGACAGGTACTATATATAAAATTATAGGGAACATACCAAAAAGTGTACCTATACCGACATTTGATAACTATTTTAATAAAAACAAGTGAAAAAGCGTTAAGTTCGGCCGGGACGGTTATATGGGGACTACCCCTAAAAAAGGGGTGAATATTATATACGACTACAAAATACCAAATTTCAGCGAATTCGGTTGAAAACGCACTCAAGAACCTCAAAATATCAAAAATTGGGGGTATACTTATATGGGGGTTACCCGAAAAAATTGACCCATATTTATAATTTTTTTGTGGAGAGATTTGCTACCAAATAAGAACTCAAATTACTACATTATAGCCAATTCGGTCAAAACCACCAAAATACTGGACATTGGGAGGTACCCTTATATGGGGGCAACCAGAAAAAGTGGACCTATATTTATAATTTTAAGTGAGGAAATTTGGTATCCAATAAGAACTCAATGTACCAAATTTCAGCGAATTCGGTTGAAAACCGCGCTCATGAACCCTAAAATACCGAAAATTGGGGGGTACCCTTACACGGGGGCTACCCGAAAAAAATTGACCTATATATATAATTTTTAATATAGAAATTTTCTACCCAATAAGAACTCAAAGTACCGAATTCGGTCGAAAAATGCGATCAAACCCCCTAAAATGCCGCAAAATTGGGGGTACCCTTATATGGGGGCTATCCGAAAATATGGACTCCTATTTACAATTTTTAGTGGAGATATTTGCTACCCAATAATAACTCAATGTACCAAATTGTCCTCAGACGGACATGGCTATATCGTCATAGAATTTTACGGTGATCAAGAATATATATATACTTTATAGGGTGGGAAATGATTATTCCGATGAGTTACAAACGGAAAAACAAATTTAATATACCCTCCATACTATGGTGGAGAATATAAAAATGTGCCTAAAAGCTTAAAAAAATATTGGGGTATGGTGTACCCAAAAAGGACCGATATATTCCATTTCCAATATCAAATCTCATAGAAGTAGTACCAACGCATGTGCAAAATTCAAAGCTCTGTCTTTAATATTGCGACCTCAATGCGACGGACATGCCTAAATCGACAACGAATAGCCGTTAAGAATAAATGGGGTTTCTGATTAATATTTCATTATTAAATATTAACAATTTTTTTCTAGAAATTTTTAGCACTTTAATATTGCGACCTCAATGCGACGGACATGCCTAAATCGACAACGAATAGCCGTTAAGAATAAATGGGGTTTCTGATTAATATTTCATTATTAAATATTAACAATTTTTTTCTAGAAATTTTTAGCACTTTTTTCTGGCACTTTTTTAAATTATTTAGCATTTTCTAGCATTTTTTTCAACAAAATCTAGAATTTTTCCTCAACAAAGTTTTGGCCACACTGCATGGACTTTAGTGCAGCATTTACATAAAATCGGACAAAAATATATATGGGAGCTATATCTAAATCTGAACGAAACTTAGCACACATCATTCTAGACTTATTTCAGTACGCTGTGCCAAAATTCGTGCAAATCGAAAGATATATAGGGACTTTGATGCAAAATTTACATAAAATCGGACGAAAATATATAATATATTTATATAAAAATACTGAAAATTGGGGTACCGTTATATATAGCTCCCATATATATGGAAAATATTTTTGCAAAGTAGTCAGGCTGAATCTCAGATTGTTGTTTTTATAAAAAACAACTATTTATTAGTGGGGAATGTATGGCATTGTTTGCCGAGGGGTAAGGCAGGGAAGACTATAGTTTCGGATCACGCAACTGATCCTCATCAGTTCCCTTAGTTTTTTGTTGGGATATTCTCCCCAGAAGCTATTGCTTCTATACAAAAAACCTTTCATACCCAAATGTCTCTTGTAACGAAGCGAAGTACTTAGCTGACCAACGACATAAACTGCATGAGAATTTCGCTGGAGCCTCACTTCGAGGTTAACAAGGCATTTCATTTCCTTTTGCCTGTTTCAAATATATGCATAATGTGATGAAGGGTATAAAAATCAATGATGTAATGAAAAAGTTAAATGTTTTTTATATGGAACTAGAAACAAGTAAAAACGTTATGTTCATACTGATCGAAATTTTATACCAACGACCATGAAGTGCACACTCAGAATACCAATAATCTCTTGGGACCCTTGGGAGGATTTGTATATATTTTACACTGAGAACACTGAACATTTACACAGAATCAAAAATTCTTTCGACCTGAAAATGCACCTAAATATGGGAATTATGTCAATGCATGGAACTTTCTTTTGTAAATATGTTCTTAAACCTCCATTCACTTCAATTTTAAAATTCGACTTAAATATACCAAATACAGAAAATAGGAAGGTACTGTTAAATGGGGACTTTGCCAATGCTTGTACTCATGGTACAATAATACAAGGTAGGGCAGTTTGAAGTGAATAACAAAAAAGCAACTGTGCACGTGTAGCTTCTTCTGTCAAAAATAAAATAAATAAACGCAACAAGTGTTTGTGTTTATTTGACATTTTTCAACACAAAACTAAAAACGCGAAAAATTAATGAAAGGTTATGATTTATTTCCAATGTCCAGTAGGGAATACCATCAAGTGTTTGTTTCATCCATAACAAAGTAATTACTTCTAGACGAACGTGTTAAAAACGTAATATTCATTTCAATTGAATTTGAATATATTTCAATTTATTTTGAATTTTATTGAATTTATTTGACATAGTATTCAAAACAATACACACACATACACAAAATATGTATTTTGATTTGATGGAACAAGCCACCTTTAGAAAAAATTGTAATTGTGCCCTACCTTGTAATAATTATATCATGCTTGTACTTATATCTAAAAGGGTCGTACCTAATTTATTGCGCTCCGTATAAAAATACTCCCCTTCTCACCTTTATAGGGTTTGTCAGACGTCCGTATTATCCAAATCCATCTGTGAAAACATTTATTTAATTGATCGAAAAATGTTTACTCTTAAACGGCATACACATTAGAACTTTTTACCGGGTTAACCTACTTTATGAGGATTTATTTGACATATATGCAAAGGAATTGACAATTGAAACCCACTGGGTTAACGAAATCCGGTTAAATGTAAACGTACTATTATAGAAACACAAATTTTTAATGGCTGAAATTCAAATTTCAAAAAACAAAAAATCCAAAATCTGCATTATCAATGTTGAAATTTTTTAACTTTATATTTTGATACGCAAAGCGTATTTGATAACATTCATAGAAAATACATATATTTAACATTTTGAGGTGAATAAATTCGTACGCATGCATATAGGTACGACCCAAATGTTCTTCGAATATGGCTTTTAACCTCCAAGGACTCGTAATGATAAATTGCAGTTTTTTCATGTGGAAAAGACGGCTTTATGTGAGGGCTATTTCAAAATATAAATATACACCAAGTTCCCGGAGTAACATATTACAGGCATTTCTTTTCAAAAATGCGTCTATGAATTTAAAAACCTATATTCAAGATATCTGGGCCTTTATATGGGGGCTATGCTTCATATGTGTATATCAGCCTCCAATGCCGAGAATATCAAACTACAGTTGAAAAATTCGTCTGAAATCCTAAAAATACAGAAAATATAAATTGAAATTGTACCAAAACGTGATGGTATGATGGGTACCCCATTTGTACCCATCATACCCGTGGGAAAATCGTGTTTTTAAGATTTAAATTCAGAATTCAATATTTACGATGGTGTGAATCCACAATCTTTTCAATACCACACCATTATCTTACCCGACCCTATTATATTTGAAGAGATAGCTTGATACCAGTAATATCGAATTAGAAAATGTTTGTAATGGCCCACACACACTATACTGCCGTACTGTCGAAACCTTTTTTAAGATTTTATTACATATTTTTGAATTACAGTTCGTTATATTAGGTTGCTCATTTGTGGGTTAAAATGTCTTTAATTTTAACGCTTACCAACACTATTTATTTAAAAAAATTATAACTTAGCGCCACCTACAAAATTTTTCATACACTACATTTTACCAGAACTCTCACTCTCAATAGAATTTTTCAAATCAGCTGTTCTCGTCAGCACTTTGACATTTGTGAAATGTCAAAACAATTTTCAGTGAAGTGTCACAAAAAAGACCGAAAATACCCAAAAATAGAAACATTTCTTAAGGAATTGCAACATTCTGAAAGAAAGAGAAAAAACGCACACAAACAAAGAAGATATCAATTAAATTATTTATCTATTTTGAAATTATATACAACAACTACACACCACTTGTTGTATTCCAAATATATTCCTCCTAAGGAATCCAAACCAATGGCCGCTACCACCGAATTCGCCACATGGCTAAATCAAAAACTAAAGGAACTGAATACAGATGAATCTGTATTTGGTAGCTATATTACGGGCATACTGGAAGACGAAGATAGTCTGGATGAAAAGAAGGAAGCCTTAGAGGGTATTTTAGGTGAAATATTGGTAAGGGTGTTGAAGATCCATGGGAGTTGAGTGGAAACCGGTAGTAATGTTTGTTCATTTTTCCTTCCAGACTGATAACATTTCAGAACTGATCGAAACAATTCTGGATAAATGGAAAGCCTGCTCCAACAGCAAAGATGACGAGAAAAATAAGGCACCTAAAATTGATGTTGATGAGCAGTTGGTAAAATTATTGGAATCAACCAAAGTTCAAGCTGTGGTAAAGGAGAGACAATATACTGAGGAGGAGAAAAGAATACGTGAACAAATTTTGGCACAATATTCACAGGTAATATTAATTAGAATTTAATGATCACTCTATATTTTAAGTAAAAAGTAACGAGTTGGAAATCTGATGAATTAACAGGACGTCTTTGGGGAGGAGTGACCTATTTTCGAAGTTAGAGACAATGCTTGATTTTCTGGAAGTATAAGTTTGTCTGAATCAAGGCCTTGTATTGAGTCTTAAACTAAGCCTGTTTCTAAAATTGTAATTATGTTCGGATAAAATCGTCATATCTGTAACTTTACTTTATGATTGAAGGATGTAAAACAGTTGTAATGTGCCTTATCCACATATTTGTTTTAGATCCCATGTGTCGGTGACCCTAATATATATTTTAAATATCATGCGAACGAAGTATCCGATTTGCCCAAACTTTGCACAACCTCATATGTTTACTTAACCTTCTAGTTTCTCCCACACAAAGTGTTCAAATTTTAAAAATCTAATTTTACAAAATCGATTTTATCCAAAAATTTCACATCATAGTATTTTAACATAGATCACATCCAAAGATGGGCAACTTCCGTAATTAAAAACTTATGAATTGCATATGAAGCGAATTGATTGCACTTCGTAATACTTTTACCAAACTTAACTTCCCACTTCTTTTGGAACAATCCCGCAAATGGGCAACTCCGATAAAATCATAAACAAAACATAAACTTATAGTAGCCGTAATTTTAGTGGACCATACATTAGCCCCTATTGTTTAGTAAGATTGCAATATACAAGGGTGCCAAGGTCACTAACTGCGGTAATAAGAAGACCGCTGAATTCCTTATTAAGGCAGTTAATGCCTTGAACCCCTTTGGGAGGGTAGTTTTCTTGCGGCCGTTACGATTGATGACATCCCGTGAGGAATGGTGTGTGTGGTTCCCCTCCTCTTTTGGACCTGGATCAGCAGAATGCAGAGGTTGGTCGAGAAGCAGAACCTCGGTCTTCAATTGGGAAGCTGGCGCAAGCTTAATAACTTTGGGAAAAACAGGGATCTGTTCGTTAAATATGGCACAAATAGAGCAGGGGAGGAATATTTGAGGAGGGACCGAGGCGGTTTTTAGTATGGAATGGGACAGATTTTTTCGGGCCTGCCTCCGTCGCAAAAGCAACCGAATGCAGCGAGGTCTGAAAATAGTGCAGATAAATCTACACTATTGTAAGACAAAGGTTGCAGAGCTACTCCTCCCTCACGCTATCCTGCAGTAAAGCAGATATCGCTCTAGTTCAGAAACCATACCTATATTAGGACATTAGGAGAGAAATCACTACACAGTTCTTGTCACATCTAACGAGGTAAAGAAAGAACGTTTTTTTTCTGAACCCCCATGGGTGGGAGCGGTCTTTGAGAACTATATTCACGAAGGCGTATTATTTTGGTAATGTAATGGGAAATATTGGTCTACACATGTGGAAGTTTCTTTGATGTACTGCAGTTATCAATATAGCAATTTGGCACATCTGAATACCTCTATATACGGAGTTCTAGTACTCGTGAACTACACTGCCACCAAATAGCTGAACAAAGCCTTCTGTGTTTGAGCCCAGAATGTCCCCCGATTTACACATTCAGTGACATTCTTACTCTCGTTATGGAACTCACGTTAATGATCCGCTACTTAATATATTTTTTTAATACTGTGGCAGAATAATTCATCAATAGTCTTCACTACCGGCAACAAAAGTAAAATACGTCTGTACGATTAACCTTTGCTGGCATACTTGTCTTGATTCAGTAGCGGAACTACCCTGCCCATTCTCCAGGCTTGGGGAACGGTGTGGGTCTCATTCGACATATTAAAATCTTTGGTCAGGTACTTGATTCACGACTCATCCAGTTGCTTCAGTGTTAACATAGATATTCCGTCAGGTATCAACGATTTGGATGATTTAGTGCCACTTGCAACATCACCCATCGTGAACTGGCAGGTACTGCTTGTCGGAAAGAAATGTAATATAACAGTGCTCTACTCTGCACGAAAGGGTCCCATCTTCGGACTTGATCTATGCTTGGTTTAAATCGGTTAGTGGGTTCGCCTGATTTTATAAATTTTTAGCACAATTTTGATCATTTTGTGGGGGAGGAAGGGTACCGATTTCCAGACAGACCGACGGACATTTGTAAATCAACTCCAAATTGTCTGAAACGGAGTTGGTTCGCGCCGGTCACCCTTACATCGTAAACGTGTCTAAAGTAAATTTGTTCATGGTTCGAGAGAGACATAATCGTGGCATTGGTCATTTTATTAAGGTGCTCGGCTACCGGCGCATCCATTTGCCTCAGCATTACCACAGTAAACTGTGGTGATGCCTCCTCAGCTTGCAAATATCTTGTATGACGTAGTACACTTTGCCCTGTCACTCTCAAGACGATCGAAAAACTGTCGGAGAAAATAACTTGCGCAATAGTATGTACGAGCCACCCGTCGTTTAACGAGACATTCAAAATCGTTGCCTATCATTTATGACGTTTTTAGATCTGAAATTTCATAAATGACAGGCAACGAAGTTTTTAGATATACATTAACTTGTTACTAAAATCTTTGTGGATCTTAGTTAATATGATTAGTTTGAAGATGTTAATATAATTGAACTCAAAATTAATTATTTTTATTTCGACTGTTTATAGACTGAAGTCTCCGATGATGACTATGAACCTGCTCAATCCGACGAAGAGGGTGACAAACATGGCGGTGGAGGTGGTGGCGGTTTAACCGGCATCGAACGTAACACAAATGCCCAGGATGTTCAGAATCTTATTAAAGAGAAACGTGAGCAGGCCCGTCTTGAGGCTGCAGCCAAAAAACAAAAAGATAAAGAAGATCGAGAAAAACAAAAACAAACACGTGAAGAGAAAAAGGAAAAGAGAAAAACTGTTAAGGGTGAACGTAGACGGTAGCATGTGGGCGTCTAAGATAACATGCTCATCTTTTTATACAAAAAACTACAACATATATCCTCTTCCATTCACTTTTGGTAGATTGTAAAAGTTAAAAAAAAAATCAACCAGCATAACTCTTTCTTCAAGAAAATAAAAAAACGAAACTAATATTTTTAATAAATTATTGATGTGTTACATTGAAAAATAAGCAATATGCAAAAAGAATAATCGTTTGGTTTTTGTTATTAAATGTGTGTTTATAACACACAAAAATGCAATCAATTGTTGAACTCAATATAATTGTAATTCTAATGTCGACAAATGATCAGGAGCAGATAGTGTTTGTTGAATGAAAAAATACATTTACATTTTGAAATAACAAAGAACTTGGAAGACATAGCCCCAGTTAAGGACAATGTATAGGCATTGGACTCAGCTTTTGGTATCAATCAAATTTTTCTTCAAAATTTAATTTTGTAATTTAAAACATTATTAAGATTAATATTTTTATTTCAATATTTTATTTCATCAATATCCTTTTTAATTAAGTGACACATTTCTTGGCATAATAATGACAACGTTTGGTGCAGCAAACATCATGCGAATAACATTTACTACCATTGGCAAGACATTGCGGTATAATTTCATTATCGGTAACAGCTAACAGTGTCGCTTTCCCCTCTATAAGTGGTGATGCTTCATTAAATTCCAGGATACTGCACACGATCAAGGCAATCAAAACAAAAATGCAAACAAATTTCATAATGGATGTTGTTTTTTTCTTCTTCGGTATAGAACGCAAAAGTTGTTTATGGTTTTAACACCTGCCATTAACTGTTGCAAATAAATTTTTACCACCTATTTAAATAGTAAAATAGATGACGCATATAGTATCTGCAGACAGACATAACAAATTCTACAGTAGGCAACAAATACTAGGTAATTTTTTTGAACATTCGGTGCTTTAGTTCAGTATGTCGCGGTTTTGTTTGTTTGGAGATGATAACAAATGTGTGTCACATAAATATTAAAAAAAAAATAAAAATGTTCTTCACTAACCCAGAATGAAATGTAGACTGTTGATATTGGGTTAAATACTTTTTATGACATTGGATTGTTTGTAAAAGCCTTGAACGGTATTTAAAAGTTGGATAATTTAATATTAAACGGGTAGAAAAGACCCAAAAATTGGATTGACTCATTTGATGAGCTTATCTCAAGAATCGCTCTCTTGATTTTCAAGTTGTTGTAAGTAGCTTCCTCTAGGTTAAGTTACAGGATGTTCCGCACTCAGTTGATTGCACTCGAAGTCATTTTTTCTATTGTACTGAAGAAAAGAGAAACTTTAAAAAGCAGAAGGAGCAAGATAGTGTGATGAAGAGGATTTTTTAAATTATTTTAGCCATTTATAAGCTACAAATTTTTATTGAATTTAATCCACAGAAGAATGATCTAGTATAAATTTTATATCTACGACAAAGTTGATGTCTTCATTTAAAGCATTCAACCTTGTCGGCATAGATTTTACCATGTTTTTCAACACTCGGAGACCGTCCGGTCCATTGTGATGATCCAAGAAGATAGATGGAGAGATATATAGGGGAGAAAGGGGATAGAGAAGATACTGTCGATGGTTGTAGAAAACATAGTACGTTCTCAGGTTGCGCTGTACCAACCACTTCAGGTTTCTGGTGATATTGTAGATTAAAGCAGGCTCCATAGTTGAGTAGAAGCTTATACACGTTGGAAAGTGAACATCCACAAATAGATGCCGTATGCAGGCCAGAACTGGATAGCGACATAGGAGATGTTCAATTGTCAACGTTTCCTCCTCGTTATCACAGAGTTTGCAGTAATCAGTAACATCATGGTCCCATTTAATGGTAAAGGTCCTGATATTGCAATGTCCAGTAAAAACTCCAGTTATTACTCTAATTTCAGCTTTGCTCAGGTTCAACCGTGAATTTGTTCTTTTGGCTGACAGAGTCGGCCAGATAGATCTTGGCACATTGCACCTAGGTTCGTTTTGTCAAAATTCATTGACTCGTTCGTCAAAGAACGCCTTAATATTACGGGAAAGGTGAAAGATGGGTGGTTTAATTGAGTCAGCGATAGCTAGACCTGTAGATTGAGATCGTCGTCTAGCTAGTTCGTCTGCTTTTTCATCACAGTGTCCGTTACCCAGCACTAGAGATGGTATTTACTGGATAAATACCCAAGGGGTGGATAAATACCGGGTAAATACCCATTTGCGGATATTTATTTGGGTATTTACTATATTGAATCGGAAATACAACATCTTACACCCTATTTCCGGGTTTCCGGGTTAAATCGATTTACAATGGATAGTTTTACGATACTTTAAAGACGTGGGTAAATACCCACGTTCCACCCAGGAACCATTTGACATAGGCGGCCAAAATGTTTTTAATGTCAAAGCAAATATAGAAATCCGAAATGGGGTCCCTGGGTCCATGTTTTGATATAGCCCCCATATAACCGTATCTTCCGATTTAAGGTATTGTTTGTCTATTAGACACATTTTACAACCAAATTGACTGTAATTTGGCAGAGAGTGTTATTTTTGGGTATCAAATGTCCATGCAAAAATTTATTTACGTAGGTCCACGTGTACTGGTAGCTCCCATACAAAGGTACCCCTATTTTGTGTATTTACCCAAAAATTGGGTATAAACTCATTAACTGCCGAACAACTTGGCATAGGCGGCCAACATTTTGCATACATGTTTTTAATGTCAATGCAAATATAGAAATCCTAAATGGGGTCCCTGGCTCCAAGTTTGGATATAGCCCTCATATAACCGTACCTCCCGATTTAAGATACTTTTTGTCAATTAGACACATTTTACGATCAAATTGGTTATAATTTGGCATGGTGAGATCTCTTCTTGCACGAAATATTCACTCGAAATGTAGTTTTTGACACAAATGGTTGAAATATTAACATTATTTCCTGTATGGAGAATGGGATCTTCAAAACTCACGTCAAGTGGTTCGGCTGTTAAAGAGTTTATAAATATATAAGTTAATAAAAAGACTTGTGTGCCTTTTGGTGAGTTAGAATGAACTAACTTCTTTATTCAAATCAAAAACTTATTCTACTTAAACTAAACAAATCAAAATTGCTGACAATACGCTGACACTACACTTCCCATGATCACGCCACCAGACGTAACACGACTCCATGCTAAGCACACAACAGTCAACCAAGCAAAGCTCACAAAGGCAACATTGTTGCCTGTTAGTTTGGCAGGGATGTGCTAACTACCCCCTCACTTAAGTGAAGGCCGTCCTCGGTCTTCTTTATAGCCATTGCTACGGCAGATTTAAAATCTCGCTGTTCTCTCTTCTTCACCCTACGCTTAATGAGGCACAATATGGAATAGAGTAATCCGATACTCATAAAAACAACACAACCAACTAATATTGGCCGCACTTTTGCATCTCTTTCAAGTTCGCCAATATATTGTAAGTTTTGCAAGTTCATCTCATGGACAGATGATAAACTTAAAATTTCGCTGTGTTGTTTATAATAATTGAGGGAAATGATGGTGTTCCTGGTTTCCGCATATCAATGTTGTTTCTATTTACGAACAGCGTACCATTGACAGTCACATTTGTTTCAAAAGTTATTAGGAATGTGCCGTTTATGTTTCTGACATTTTCGGTTGCTTCTTTCACTTCTGCAATAGCGTCATTCACAATGACAATTCCAATTAGTTTTGATATGGTAAAATCTGTGTATTGCTCATTGATCTGATTTTTTATAAAAAATTTTAAATCATCCTGGTCCAAAACTGTGGGATTTATAATATTGATTTTAGCCAAAGTTACAGATAAAATTATATTTTGTAATTCCATAAGCAGCATTCTGTTTCTAGCCATTAAAATTTCAAAAAGTTTAACAGTATCAATTTGTTCCTTTCGTTCGGTATTTAAGATTGTGTTTACTGCATTGGTCAACTTTTCTATTTGGATCTGTATTTTCGTATTTATTTCTATTTGTCTGTTGTTGGAATCTACGAGTTGTTTCTCGACAAATTTGACATCCTCCCAGTCATCGGCATCTGGTGTACCGGCAATAACCTTCAGTGCTGTGCCTATAAGATTGATGCTTCTCGCATGCCGATGATGTACGGTGAGTGTTGTTAAAAGAGTATCAATATGCAATACATCGGCCTCCAATATCTTTTTAACATGCGTTTGAGGGAAGATCTGTATTGCGTTTTTTGTATCGTCTAATATCTCGGAATACGTTGTAAGGTTTGTCGTATGTCTTAAGTACCCATATTTGTTCCATATAATCGCGTACCCGTCCAAAATTGGGATATAATCGGAATGCGAATAATCAATAATCTTTGCAAATGTGAGGTTTATCATAAGAAGCAATTGTAGTGTTAGCCTGCGTAAAGAAAAATAAAAGGTAGACGAAGAAACATTTAGACATCTTATTGAAAGGATTATCTTAGGTTGTCCTTATGGACCACCCTCCCCTTTATTAGGACAGTTGTCCCCATGTCTGCTTCAACAGTAGCTTCTTCATAAAGTGGGGTCATTTTATTTCCAAGTCTACGATTATTCTTAACAAAGACTTTGTCTCCCACGTTATAAACTTTGTCATAACGACTTTTGTTGAAGTATTGTAACTGCCTGTTTTGCGCGTTACAGATTCTCTCTTTAATCTTTTCTCTTACTTCAGAAGGTGTAGAATGTATCGTATCAATAGGTCTCTCATTCGTGACAGAATGAATTGTCCGGTTATATTCTATGGTCGATTGTAAGATGAGTTCGACAGTGTCATCGATCTTCCTTTCTATTTTTAGGCATCTTGCGATTTCGGCAAGAGTGCTGTGAAATCTCTCTACCTGCCCGTTTGATGTGCTGTGTAGAGGAGGTGAATTGACAATTTCGACATTAAACCTGTTTTTCAGAATTGATCTGATAGTCTCGGAGTTAAAAGACCTCTCATTGTCACAATAGACAATTTTGGTGTTTGGAAAAATATTCATTAATTGGAGAATCGGTTCTCTTATGTCCAGAATTGTTCTGGTGGCTATTGGCTGTACCACTGCGAATTTTGAGAATTTATCCACGCAAGTTAAGAATATGTAGAATTTCACCGGCATATGAAGGAACTATTGTCTCTCCTATAACATGTTTCTCTGGGTGTCGATTGTATTTAGCTTTTGAACAGGTTTTGCAGTTTGCAACAACCTCATTCGCTATTTTTACCATTTTGGGGAAATAGTATTCCGAAAGGATTTGTTTTACGTTCTCTTGAGCTGCCCGATGAGCTCTATTGTGTTCACTTACAACAATTTCTCTCTGATCGCATTGATTGAAGATGTCAGCGACAAATTTACTACAAAATCTGAACTTTGTTGAAGGAAACATTTTAATCAAATCATGTTGAATGTGAGCCAACACAGGTAGGTCGCAATGAATGGCATTTACTACTTCAGTATTGACTGCATCAACAATTTTAGCCAGTATTTCGTTTTTATCCCCGAATTCTATCATATGTCTCGTTTTGTTTCCGAAAAGTATAAAATTTCGAGAGGCGGGAAATTCTGCCTCTTCCAGAATGATTTGGTTGCGGAGACAATTGACCGGTTTGTCTGAGCTTTCCATAGTGTAGGTGTATGACTCCTCACTATGAGCTGTTGCCATGTCTGACGAATTTTCGTTCTCTAATGCATAGACGACTTGCCTTGATAGCGCATCTGCAACTTGATTTTCTTTTCCTGGTTTATAATATAAGTTTGCATTATGTTCATCTATAAAAGCTTTCCAGCGCTTAATTTGTGCATTAGGATTACGGTCCGAAACTGAATATGTTAACGGTTGGTGGTCAGTGAAGATGTTAAGAGTCTTCACACCATAAAGGTAATGCCTTAGAGTTTTTAGAGCCCAGACTATTCCTAGAAGTTCCCTTTCGTTTGTGGCGAGATTCAACTCCTTATCCGATAACGCTCTAGAAATCATAGTGATTGGTCTTCCCTCTTGGGATAGAACAGCACCTAGACCATGCCCTGATGCATCAGTAGTAAGGTCGAATGCTTTTTTATAGTCAGGGTACATCAACAGGACGTCTTCTGAACATAGAATATTTTTTAATTTGTAAAATGCATCCAGTTGGGAGGCATTAAGATTGATGATAACCTTTTTGGATTTGGTTGCAGGAATTTTTCCGTTTTCTCCTTTTAAATTATCGGTTAAAGGTTTTGCAATTTTGGCAAAGTCCCTTATAAAACATCGGTAATAGTTCGCTAGCCCAAGAAATGATCTCAAAGCGAACAACGTCGTTGGTTCTGGGAAATTTTGTATGGCACTTATCTTTGATGGTGCCGTTTTTATACCTTCTTTTGATACGACAAAGCCAAGGTATTCAACTTCGGATTTAAAAAAAATTTGACTTTTCAATAGAGACTCTCATGTTTGCATCGAGCAGTTTCCTAAGAACACAGTCGATATGTTTTACATGATTCTCTTTGATACGACAAAGCCAAGGTATTCAACTTCGGATTTAAAAAAATTTGACTTTTCAATAGAGACTCTCATGTTTGCATCGAGCAGTTTCCTAAGAACACAGTCGATATGTTTTACATGATTCTCTTTGGTTTCTGAAAAAACAACTTTTTTATTTCTGAGTTTACAAATTCAGATACCCCCATTGGGTATGGATATAGTTTAGAGTAAATTGGTTCTTCGTTCTCCATGTTAATAGTAGCAACGATATTTGTGTTGTAAGGTAGTGCTTCTTTAGGATCAGCAAAAACCTTCATTCGTTTTTTTAACATTTTCTGAAAATCCGCCTTAACTGCGAAAGGCACATCAATCTTATCAATTTCTATAAAATTAACATCTTTACATTCAAAAAATTCAATAAGTTCAGAGCCAGAATTATGTCGGATGACTCCTTTATTTAGGTCAATGTTTGCATTGATTTGTTTTAATAGGTCTAAGCCCACAATAGCGTCAAATGTTGTTAAAGTTGGCAAAATGAAAAATGTAGAGTTCATGCCGAATAAATTTACAAAACATTTTTTGTTTAATAGGTGTTTGTCCATTGACAGAGTGAACCGAGAAAGGAGTACTTACAGGAATTATATGTTGAAAGGATTAATAATTTCCTCATTTTAGTCTCGGCGGAAATAAAATAAACATATTTCAGCTAACAAACACGGATAAAATTAAACAAAGAAAAATCTCCAACTAATTAAAAATTAAACAAAAAATACAAATAAAAAATAAAACAAACTGCCTAAAAGAAAAGCAAAAAAGAAGTCATTTGTCATGTCAAAGTGGTAGAAGGGAGAGGCAGTTGGAAAAAAGTTTAATAGTTGTGCAAGAATTTACAAAGAAACAAACCAACAACAACGAAATGGAAGTGTTTCTCCTATGGAAATGGACGACAATTTTCTTGATAGATCGTCGACTTTTTTGTCGACTTCTGATTTATGTGTCTGAATCGCTGCACGTACAGCAGATTCTATCAATTTTGAAATTTCGTCCGCGTTCATAATATCTTTTTTTATAGAAAAGTTGGTATAACACAATCTTAATCACTTCACAGAAATTGAAATATTATATTTTAAATACGCACTATACGAAGTAAAAAAAAAAAAAAATCTCTTGATATTTTCACCTGTTTTTGGACACACAATTTTTCGACAAAAATTTTTTAAATTCAATGAGTAATACACTTACATGACTTTGTTTTATATTATAATATGTTAGTGGATCCTTAGAGCTTCTTAGGGCGTCTTTTCTAGAGTGTAGAGCTTATCCCTTTTGCGTTAGTTGGACGACTTCATACAAAATAGATCCTCCGTTGGGTAGTTTTCGTTCTGGTTTTTGTGTAGACCTTATTCCTTTTGTGCGAGTTGGACGACTTGAGTAGTTTTTGTTCTTGTTTTTGTGCTGAGCTTATTCCTTTTGTGCGAGTTGGACGACTTGGGTTGGGTCAGAGATTACTTTTTTCAAAGTAAATCCTTTAAATAAACCCGGTTGGGCGCCAGTTAATAAAAAGACTTGTGTGCCTTTTGGTGAGTTAGAATGAACTAACTTCTTTATTCAAATCAAAAACTTATTCTACTTAAACTAAACAAATCAAAATTGCTGACAATACGCTGACACTACACTTCCCATGATCACGCCACCAGACGTAACACGACTCCATGCTAAGCACACAACAGTCAACCAAGCAAAGCTCACAAAGGCAACATTGTTGCCTGTTAGTTTGGCAGGGATGTGCTAACTTATATATATATATATAAATACCCAATATCAGAACCGTTATATCTATGAGCAAAATTCCAGCCAATCAAATTGGCTAATTGATAAAAATTACCTAAAATCGGGAAGTACGGTTATATGGGGGCTATATCAAAACTTCGACCTAGGGACTACATTTCCCATACCATTACTTGTATTGATATAAAAACCATCTGAGTCAAATTTTGGCCGCCTATGTCAAGTAGTTCCCCAGTTAATGAATTTATACCCAATTTTTGGGGTAAATACTCAAAATAGGGGTACCTTTGTATGGGGCTACCAATAAACGTGGACCTACATACATAATTTTTTTATGGACATTTGGTATCCAAAAAGAACACTCTGTGCAAAATTACAGCCAATGTGGTCGTAAAATGTGTCTAATAGACAAAAAATACCTTAAATCCGGAGATACGGTTATATGGGGGCTATATCAAAACGTGGACCCAGGGACCTCATTTCAAATTTCTATATTTGCTTTGACATTGAAAACAGGTATGCAAATGTTTTGGCCGCCTATGTCTCGTGGTTCCGCAGTTAATGAGTTTATACCCAATTTTTGGGTAAATACTTAAAATAGGGGTACCTTTGTATGGGGGCTACCAATAAACGTGGACCTACATACATAAATTTTTGTATGGACATTTGGTATCCAAAAAGAACACTCTGTGCCAAATTACAGCCAATTTGGTTGTAAAATGTGTCTAATAGAAAAAAAACCTCAAATCGGGAGATACGGTTATATGGGGGCTATATCAAAACTTAGACCCAGAGACACCATTTCGGATTTCTATATTTGATTTGACATTAAAAACATGTATGCACCTTTTTGGCCGTCTATGTCAAGTGGTTCGGCAGTTAATGAGTTTATTCCCAATTTTTGAGTAAAAACTCGGGTATTTACCAACGTCTTTAATGTATCGTAAAACTATCCATTCTAAATCGATTTGATAACAGAACCCCGAAAATAGGGTGTAATATATTGTATTACCTATTCAATATAGTAAATACCCAAGTAAAATTTACCGGGTATTTACCCACTGCCCATCTCTACCCAGCACAGTGTGTTTCCAAATCTGTTCGAGGACGACCTCAGATTTGGCGACATGATTTGATTGTTTTAAGAGCCGCCTGACTTTATCCAAATCGCGTAGATTTCAGTTTGGAAAACATTGCAGTTGCTATCCTACTTGGAGGTAAGCTAAAGACCTAGCCTTTCACAGTTGACGCCAGCCCCCGTACCTTCTTCCATCTTGAATCCGTCTGCATATAAAGCCACATCGTCCAGAAGAGGGTTACTACGGTCCCAGTCGACTTTACTGGGAATAACATCACTTTAGGAGACATTTTATTTGTTTTCTTTTTTAATTTACATGAGTGTAACAGGAGAGACGGTGCAATCTTTGTTGACTTTAGGCGTAACTCTATGAGACCTAAATATCCTTTTTCAGATGGACATTTGAAATAAATCTGGTGAGTCATGAGAAATTTTTAGACATCAAGGACAGTCAGGTGGATTTATTGATAAAGAGAATATTGCTATAACATGACCTTATCTATCACTGTCCGGAATTGTCGGAGGATTTTATTGTCTTTTATGACTTCGGGAAGATATTGTACTATTTTCATTGAGTCCGAACAATATACGATCTGTTGACGTCCGATGAAATTGTTGTTGTTGTAGCAGCCCTATTGCTTTTACACAATGGGCTGTGGTGACAGACGTTGGCCGAGTAAGACTCGGGTCGTTTCGGATCGTAGACCCCTCTGTCGTGGAAACGCGATGAAACGCGAACATATATTGACCGACGGACCCTCCGACCAGAGAAGGTAGAAAATTAGACAATGATTCTCTGTATGGAATATTATTTATTTTTTGGTATTAATTAAATTATAATTTTTTTTATAAACAATCCATTATTATTTCTTAACATTTTTATACAAGTTAAATGTTTATAAAAAAGAAAATTTAAATTATCTGAATCGTAAAGTCGTCACGAAATATATTAGAGAATGCATAATAAAAAAATAAATACACTTTCAAAACAATTAAATAAATTTAAAATCTACCGAGTAGAACAATAGAATTATAATAAAAAGAGTAAATTAAAATGTATTCCCCATTATTCCCACTGGACCACACCAGAACTTTTAAAATTTTCATAACTAATCATGAGGAAATTAATAATACATTGTTTCAAACATCGTACTCGTGGCATGTTTTCCATGTTTCCAACCATCTGATTGCTGCCAAGGGCATTGTTTATCTCTTTTGCCTTTGGCAAGGTGTGTAAATTAAAAAAAAAATCGATAAAAACATTTTTCATGAAAAATATCATTGCCCGTTTTTATAAACGCCATTTATAGTATTTTTGGTTTTGAGTCGACGAACAACATAACTCAAGAAGACAAAAGAAAGCTTGGATGGAAAATGTCATTTCTTGTGAAAATCTTTTGCTTCCAAAGAGTGTAAGAGGATAACAATTGGTAGTTGTGAATCAAATTAGCAGTCGATGACAATCAATGTGCTATGGGCATACCTATGGTCCCAATATCGACAATACGAGAATTGCGCCCTAAATAAAAACGTCATAGGTCTTAGATCACCGCCTTACTAAAGTGTACTTCCTAACGCTATTGTGAAATGTGAACGCAGTTTTGTTGATATCTGGGCGCCTCAATAACATTAATATTGAGTCCTCAATATAATCCAAGCCGGAAGTTCTCAATGAACAATCCGAATCGCATTGCGTGGGACTTCTTGATCGAATGAATTCCGACGACAATTATGCCAAGGTCTTCTAATCAATCAAGATCTTCGTGGGCGTCTCTGGTTGTTGGTAATTTCTTGAGACAATCCTCCACTACGAATATTCCGTAGAAAGGCCACCAAAATCCAAACCTTCGAATCCGCCTTCCGTTGTTTAGTCAAAACCCAGATCTAGGGCCATGCCAATAAAGCATTCGTTGCTGGAAACCCCAAGGGCGAACAGGAAGTGCTCGAGACAGATGTATCGACTTCTGCGGCAGCTACAATTCCAGTGGCTGTTAAGGGGATGCGTTCCACGGATGATCAGGGATTCCACCACCCCTTAGGGAACTGGAAAAAACACTGAATGCCGTACGTCAAATGAAGAGTATCCTTACCTCATTTGAGAAGCACGGCGTTCTGTCGCTAAATTCGCCACCGACTCCGCAGGAAAAGAATATCTGGGAGGGGCAATGGTGAGTTTTTTTACTGGATGGCGAAGTTACAGTTCCGTTTTCACCCGGCAAAGCAGACTGTAACCAGTAGGATGCGCCAAGCGTGGTGCAGAAGCCGTATATATATATAAGGATAATGTTTGAGATGCAAATACTCTTCTGTTTATCTACCCTTTGCAACCAAATTAGCTAATAAAAGGTCTGATAAGCTATCCGAAATTGTTATACAAACTAAATATTTTTCAACCCTACAAATGCCCTGGTCCAGATGACATAACACCGGTAATGCTGGAACGTACATTCAAACAATACGATTTTGGGACCTTCCGTGGGTTGATCATACATACCAAGTCTATGGAAAGAGGTAGTCCGAGAATCCGAATTATACGTTACCAAAAAATAGTCTTGCCTTTCTTCCTTTCAACTAAAGACCATAGAAACGTTTTTGGACCTGTAAAATAGAAACTCCTTGGACTCCATACATCAAAGACAAAACGGTGGATACTGCCTTACACAAAGTGTTCAGACACATCGAGAAGCACATGGATAATTCATGTTTCGCATTTTCACGTCCCACGATATTTAAGGAGCCTTCGATAATGTGAAGCTGGAATCCATCCATCCCGTGCTTAAATGTACAGGTTACCTTCAGAATTCAGCATCGATCATGATAACTTATTCTAAAAAAATATTATTCTAAAACTCTTTATTTACTTTTCAGGCGGAGAGGTGTACTCTGAGACTCAAAGAAACAGGAACGTGGCGAACGATCCTCAAATGGTGACTTCTTATATGGGAATAACCACATCAGTGATTATATACCTCCCCATAACGACAGGGAATCCTGGATGAGTGGATTATACATATTTGCACATACATTGCTACTGCTTCTAGAATGTTTGGTGTAGATTTATCGTCTTTCAGCCAAATTGGCTGTAACTTAGTATTTTGGATTCTAATTGGGTAGAAAATATCCATACCGATTGACTCAATATTCAGGACAGGTCTCATACAAAGGTAAACCGCCGCTCCAACGTTCTCTTATTCAGGACTTTGGGTGCGTTTTAAAACTGGATTGGCTCTAATATGATCGTCAAATCTTCCTACCAAATATGATAGCCCCACTTAAAGCTGCCATCAATTTTAGTAATATGTAGTCTCCATAACATGGCGGAAGGTATATCAAGATTGGTTCAATCGATCTTAAGTACAATTTACCTTGTTTTGTTAACTTCATCCCAGAGCTGCCTGTAGACATATCCACCAAAATTGTTTACAAATATTTCAATCGTAAAGTGCATGCATAATAAAAAGTAAATACACTTTCTAAACAGTTTAATAACAAATACACTTAAAATCGACCGAGTAGGACCACAGCATTATAATAGTAACTAATTATGTATTCTTCACTATTTATCATTGGTATTTCCATTGAACCATACCACTATTAAAATCGGAAATCTAACAAAAGGAAACTTTTAAAATGTCCATAACTAATCATGGTGAAGTCAATATTTTTATTGAAGTTTTTCGTAATTTTGGCTACACTGTTCCAAAAATCGTACTCGTGCACGGGCCAAGAAGAACCATGTTTTCAACCATTTGATTGCTGTGACGGGTGTTGTTTTCCTCATTTTCCTATGTCAAGGTGTGATTTTAAAAATTAAAAACATAAATCGATAAACAATTTTTCTTCTTTTCATGACAAGTAATACTGTTTGTTGTAATAAACGCCACTTTTTACCCCTAATTTTTACGAATTTTTCGTACTTTGGTTTTGAGTCGAAAATTATTGTACATTTCAGCACTGCGGTACAGGGTATTATTTTTAACCAGTATTGCTTGCAGGTTAGTGGCAGGCAAATATTCTCAAACGTTTTCTAAACGTGCGTAAATTTGGGTTATCGAAGGCAATAATATTAACGTTTGGACAAATGTATTATGGGTCACACATATGTATCCACTGTATAATATTCGCTTTCCGACCAGGGATTGATATGTAGGAGATCTGAAAACAACATTTTAAGCAGATCAACACTTAATTGTGCATGGACAAAGAACGCAATAATAAAAGTAATACAAGTTTATATTAAATATGTAAATTATCATCCTAAGATCGACAAGGCCAGAATGACGCTCCTAAATAACAACTTCAGTGGTCTTAACTCACCTCCTTCCTAAAGTGTCTTCTTAACGCTATGGTGTTAGGCGACCTCGTGCCCCTCAGTATATCGATGTTTGCAATCAGGGTACCGACTTTATTCGAACCTTTCTTCTTTTCAACTAAATACACTAGAAAGTATATAGCGATCGTTCTTGATAATTGGAGCGCTGCACCTGCCTTGAAATTAATTCTAAATCTCATCCGATTGGACCTTTAAGTAAAATTCCAGGCGGAGAGGTGTGATCTGTGTCAAGTTCGTATCCTTAACACGATTATAAACTGCGACTTTTTATACCCAAATAACCACATCAGTGATTATAACCCTCCCCATAATGACGTTGATGTTCTAAAAGTTATTATTCCAATCTGGGAATACCGCATAAGTGGTTCTTTATCTCTGGCTTGTCTGTCAATATATACAGACGAGTTCAAGATGGAGATTAATTCTAAATCTCATCCGATTGGACCTTTAAGTAAAATTCCAGGCGGAGAGGTGTGATCTGAGACTCCAAGAAATTCGAACGTGGCGACTGACACAGTTGTGTCAAGTTCGTATCCTTAACACGATTATAAACTGCGACTTTTTATACCCAAATAACCACATCAGTGATTATCTCTGGCTTGTCTGTCAATATATACAGACGGGTTCAAGATGGAAAAAGGTACTTTTGCAGGTGGTTACAGCGAGAAATTGGCTATAAACAATTCATAGTAATTTAACGATCTTTGTAGCTTTTTTAGGTAGACATTTTAGGAAACACGACAACGCCTGAAATAGTCAATCGATATTTGGTAACAATTGTTACCAAATGTTGTCTGTTTACACAAAAATCCAGTAAAAGAGAGTCAAGTCAGAGAGCAAGTTTGACAGTTCAACAACATCAAACTTACTGGAGTTTACTGAAAGAATTTTATGCAGTAAGATTTTGCAAACTCAGCCATTTTTGGATCAGCTGTTTTATGACCAAACACAAAATTGTTTCAAAAGGTTTTTTTAATTTGCAAAGTTCAATTTGATATTAATTTCCATAAAAATTACAGAAAATGGAGGAAAATGCATAAATAATGCAAAGTATAATTAAATTAGAAACTAATTCTTTATATTTTTAGGCAAGTTCAAGAAAGAGGGCAATATATTGATGTAGGAAGCTTAAATGTTCCCGGGGAACATACCAAATCATTTTTTATTTTATTGTTCACTTTATTTTTAATATTAAATGTAATAAAAATAATTGTGTTCGTCTTTTGTTTGTTTATTTTGGTGCAAATAAAAATGTTTTCTTGAATCAGCTGGTTTTTTGCTGAATTTTACAAAATGTTGTCTGTTTACTTTTCTCAATATTATCGAAAAAAAGAGTAAAAACGGTTTTCTCTCTGAACTAGAACTTACTGAGTAAATCTTACTGGAAAAGTAACCAGACACACCTATTTAGTATACAATAGGTGTGTCTGGTTACTTTTCCAGTAAGATTTACTCTCAAATTCAGAAATATAAAAACTGAAGGTAGCATGTAATTAAGGGTTCAATTAATTACGTATCATGGTGATATCTTAAAAATAAAAACCATAACACAATATTATATTCCCATTCGTCCATCAGACCTTTACAGCCAGAAATGGTCATTGTAAACACTGTAAAAAAGTCAGAAAAACGTTACTCCGTTCTTGCTAATTATATTGAATTATTTTTAATGACACTCCATTATAGTTAGAAACTACAGTTAGAAACTTTACAAATGTTGTTTTATTTTCTGTAGTCCATGGTATAATTTTTTACATTTTTTTTCAATTAAGATTTTTGTATAAAAATCCATTATTCGGGTTTGTTCCGGAACACATGGTGAGTTTTTTACACTTCACACATACACTTCCCCTCAAAAGCAGAACAGGGTCTGCTTTTCACGTGAATTGACATTTTCGAACTTCTGCACAACAAAAACTAAAATAAACGTCAACATGGAACTTTGCAGAGTTTAGTGTTGCCATACAATATAAATTCTATTCGTTTTTAACATCGTTTCTTTTATTTTATACCTTTCATCACACTGTGGTACAGGGTATTATGTCTTTGTGCATATGTTTCTAACAGGCAAGAGGAATCGAAATAGACCCATGGTTCCTTTTAGAATATGCATAGAATCACTTTCTGAGTCGATTTATGCATATCCTATCTGCATGCCTGTCCGTCCATGTATTTTTGTGAACAAAGACAGGTCGCATTTATTATCCGATTTGGATGAAATTTGGCACAGGTCACTAATTTGACCCAAGGACGAAGTCTGTTGAACTCGGGGAAAATCGTTTCTGATTTAGATAGAGCTCCCATATATAGTTTCGTTCAATTTTATGTGAACTCCAAACTCCAAATATCTTTCCGATTGACACAAAATTTTACACAAAGTACTGAATAAAGTCCAGACTGATGTGTGCGAAATTTTGTTGAAATCGGTTCAGATTTAGATATAGCTCCCGAATATAGTTTAGTCCAATTTTATATGAATTATGCACGAAACTTCCAATATTTGTCCGATTGACACAAACGCCACATGGTACTTTGCAGAAATAGTGTTGCCATACAATATAAACTGTATTCGTTTTTAACATTGTTTCAGTTATTTTTTAGTAATTTCGTAAATTCTAACGATAATTTTATTAGTCTTTTTTAATGTTTTATAATTCGCAACATAAATTATATGTATGAAAGACTATTTAATATCATTAATTTGTTGATTGAGTTATTTGGTAACCCTATCTTGTACGATCTTATTGCAAATCAATAAATGCAACACAAATCTAAGTATCTATTTAAAATTGTTTTTTATGACGTTTCATCTTAATTTTGTGATTTTAAACAAATTATACACAATAATAACATTTTAATCTATCATCATGTGCATTTTTTATTTCAAAAATAATCGTGCATGTTCTGGCATTCACTTCAACGGCAGCTGTTCTGTAACACACTTTTCACCCGTTTGAAGTGAATTCTTTACACTTATATTTTCATAGCGAGTGTCGGATGTATTCAGGTTTTTCTATATAAAAGAATATTTTTTAAATAAAAAAGGCAAATTATGATAGATTAATATATACGGGCATGTTCTAGCATTCACTTCAACGGCAGAAGTGTATCGAACACACGCCGAGGTGTTCTTTAACACACTTTACACCCATTTGAGGTGTATTCTTTACACTTACATTTTCATAGTGAGAGTTGGGTGTATTCATGTTTTTCCATATAAAATAAAATCTTTTTTGAAATAAAAATGGAACTGATGATAGATTGATATGTTTTTATTGCGTATAAATTGTTTAAAATCACAAAATAAACATGAAACGCCATTAAAATAAATTTTAAATAGATACTAAGGTTTGTCTTGAATTTTCTTCAACTGAATTTCTTGCTTGACATAAACAGCTGATTTGAAGTATGGCCGAAGAAGATAGGGTTAATCGGTTAACTTAACCCATTAATATTGATCGACTTTTGTATTTCTGGTCTCCAGTAGAGGAGTTTTTAGTCACGTTGGGTTGGAACTTTCAAGTCAAGTAACTGTCGGTGTACCTAAAACGCATTTTTCATTTGTTTACATTAAAGTTGACACAGCATCCACGCAAGTACACTTTGGAGGCCAATATCATGAAAAGTGTGCAACGACAGATCAATTAATCCAAAACTATTCAGTTCTTCTCATATATACAATAATTCCCGAGTAAAAAAATGGGTAAACCTTGGCCTCTGTTATGTTAAAAAAAATTATCAATACTGCCCATATACTCTTTATAGGGTAGGAAACGAATATTTCGATGAGTTGGAATGACAAAATTAATATACCCTTCATATAATGGTGGAGGGTATAATAATTGCCAGTACGACAGTGTTGTAAAGAGTTCAATAAATTACTACTTAAAAGCAAAGTGCAAAAAATGCTTAGAAATTAGCAGTGTAAATGATTTTTATTAAAACACACAATATTATTTTTCAGGAAAAGAAAAATATTTTTATCGATTTATGTTTTTTGTTTCTAATTGACACATATTGGCAAAGTCATAGTAGGTACACAAGGTCCTGTACAGCAATCAGATGGTCTGAAACATATTCCTCCTTGGGGCGTACATGAGTGCGATTTTTGGAACAATGTAGCCAAAACTACCAAAAACGTCAACAACAATTTTGCTTTCACCATGATTAGTTATTTTTTTATTTTCTTTTCTTTTTTATTAGATATCCGAAGTTATTGTTGTATCCAATGGAAATACCAATGATAAATTATGGGGAATACATTATAAGTTACCCTTTTTATATTCAGTTGTCCAACTCGGTCAAAGTTAACATAATTTTAATTTGTTTTCTTTTTTTTTTGATTTTGCATTCCCTAATATATTTCGTGACAACTTTAAAATTGAAATAATTGTAAACAGTTTTGTAATAAACTATTGCATTTGTTTAGAAATGTTAAAAAATAGTTATGGACTTTTTATATATAAATGTAAAAATTATATATTTCTCAGAGAAAATCGTGGTAATTTTTGGTAGGGAAATTTTCAACCAAGTCAAAATATCATATTATAGACAATAAGATAATGTTAGGGCGACGGGGACTGTCCCGAATCTTGGTTCAATCGGTATGGATATTTTCCATCCTAGGAGAAGTATGTGCAATCATATCTAATCTTGCAGTGATCTTCCATATCATTCTATCATTTCCCCTTGCATGTCATCTACATTAGCCAAAAAGGGAACCAGAAGTGGGCGACTGCTGAGTCTCTTCGCAGCAGTTTGTTGATCATTCGAGGACCGCATCATCTCCACAGTCACTGGAATTGCTGCCACCACAGAAGTCGGACGCGAACTCTTCGTGTTTGCCCTTGGGTTTCTGTCATGGCGCTGATTCTCGGCTTTGAAACAGCAGGCGGATTTGAAGGTTCGGGTCTTAGAGGCCTTTCTACCGACTCTTCTTCTAACCGATTTCGATACTACATCACCCTATTTCGCAGTGGAGGATTGTGACAAGAAATTCCCAACATTCAGAGACCCCCTAGGAAGGTATTGATTGATTAGAAGACCCTGGTATCATTTGCCCGGTTGTGCTCAGGCTAGTCACACCACGTGATGTCGGAATTCTTTCGATCAAGAAGTTCCTCGCGATGCAGGTCAACCATAGCATAACCTCGTACCATGAAAAGGACATGGAAATTAACCCTGAATAACTTGTTGAGGCGCCCAGATAAAACCAAAACGCACCGATCGAATAAAATCGGTACCCTGACGGCAAACCGTGAAACACTGATTTACACGAGGTCACCTTACACCTATGAAGTGGTTACTTAAGGGTGGCATTTTCTTCTCGTCGATCTTGGGATCATAGGCCTGCCTAAAACACGTTGATCGTCCGCGGCTGCTTAATTGATTCGCAGCTACCAATAGATTCCTCTTCCACTCCTTGGGAACACAGGGCTTCCACAAGGCATCGCATCTCCCATTTACGCTTATTTTGTCTGAATTCTTGGGTTATTATTGTTCGCTCACAGGTGATTTTTGGTCGACCTCGACTTCATGAAACTTGGAGATTAAGCGTTATTCTGGTTATGCTTTGTACATTTTTTACGGGAAGTGTGGTCAATCCATTTTCGTTTCATACGTTTATTTTGTTTTTCTATCGATTCCTGGTGCGATCATTACTCGTATTGTGATGAGGTCTTCGGTGTACGTGTATTTTCCTGTCGTTAAACTCAAAAAATTCAGCACAGATTTTGATGTACATGATCTATGGGGCTTGAGGAGTGTTTCTGTGTAATTAGAAGATCGTCCGACAGATGGAGCAATATTTAAATTTTGTATTTTTGCACATTAACTCAACAAATACTGCAGCGATGTTGACCAAACTTTATGTACATGCTCTATGGGGTGAGATAAGTGTTTCTGAAAAATTTGAAGTTTGTCCAACTACTGGCGCAATATTCTGCGTCAGTAGTCGGTATTTGAACAATAATTGATATGTCGATTAACTGCACCTTTAAGTTTTCATGGAAATAGAAATATTCAAAGACCTTGCAACGGAACCAGACTTGCAGTGAAAATATAATTTGAAGGGAAAGCAAAGTTTAACCGGGTCAGCTGGTTTAATACAAACTCTTATTAAAGTTCTTGCCCATGTACAATTAAGTGTTGATCTGCTTAAAATATTGTTTTCATACCTCCTACATTTGAATCCTTGATCGGAAAGAGAATATTATACATTGTTTAAAAATTTGATACGTTCTGACTCAACTTCCCGAGCTCAGTCTATCACGTCTGCTGATTGACACCACGGACATCTTCTCGGCGAGTTCCCTCAGCGGAGGCAGTTTAGTATAGATGCCACCGAGCGGTGGTTGTCGCGGGTTTGCGCTCCTTGCTTGACGTTTTCTCCCATTGGAATATTTAAAAGTAGTAGTGAACAACAATCGATCCTCAGCGACCACCGCAATCCTCTGTGATTGCATGAACGCGTTCACTTGTCGTCCAACCATAGAAGTAACTAGTCGAACAACGTCTACGCGTTACTACTAACAGGTCTCAACGCCGCCACCATAAATTACTGGAGGTAATTTATTTGTTGTAATAAAGAAAAGAATGCCCCCAATAAACAAAGACGTTTATTAAGATTATTAAAATAATACTTTCTTGTGTTTCATTTTTTTTTTTGAACTTTCTTTTCCATACACCATTAATTGCTTGGGAGTTCTCTTTTGTTCTTGTTGTTGTTCTTTGCACGGAGAAATAATCATCTCATCACCACATCAAGAAATCACCATACTAACACCAGGTACGTAAACTCAGATTTCGTTGAAGTGGGCTACACGTTGGGTTGGAACTTTCAAGTCAAGTAACTGTCGGTGTACCTAAAACGCATTTTTCATTTGTTTACATTAAAGTTGACACAGCATCCACGCAAGTACACTTTGGAGGCCAATATCATGAAAAGTGTGCAACAACAGATCAATTAATCCAAAACTATTCAGTTCTTCTCATATATACAATAATTCCCGAGTAAAAAAATGGGTAAACCTTGGCCTCTGTTATGTTAAAAAAAATTATCAATACTGCCCATATACTCTTTATAGGGTAGGAAACGAATATTTCGATGAGTTGGAATGACAAAATTAATATACCCTTCATATAATGGTGGAGGGTATAATAATTGCCAGTACGACAGTGTTGTAAAGAGTTCAATAAATTACTACTTAAAAGCAAAGTGCAAAAAATGCTTAGAAATTAGCAGTGTAAATGATTTTTATTAAAACACACAATATTATTTTTCAGGAAAAGAAAAATATTTTTATCGATTTATGTTTTTTGTTTCTAATTGACACATATTGGCAAAGTCATAGTAGGTACACAAGGTCCTGTACAGCAATCAGATGGTCTGAAACATATTCCTCCTTGGGGCGTACATGAGTGCGATTTTTGGAACAATGTAGCCAAAACTACCAAAAACGTCAACAACAATTTTGCTTTCACCATGATTAGTTATTTTTTTATTTTCTTTTCTTTTTTATTAGATATCCGAAGTTATTGTTGTATCCAATGGAAATACCAATGATAAATTATGGGGAATACATTATAAGTTACCCTTTTTATATTCAGTTGTCCAACTCGGTCAAAGTTAACATAATTTTAATTTGTTTTCTTTTTTTTTTTTGATTTTGCATTCCCTAATATATTTCGTGACAACTTTAAAATTGAAATAATTGTAAACAGTTTTGTAATAAACTATTGCATTTGTTTAGAAATGTTAAAAAATAGTTATGGACTTTTTATATATAAATGTAAAAATTATATATTTCTCAGAGAAAATCGTGGTAATTTTTGGTAGGGAAATTTTCAACCAAGTCAAAATATCATATTATAGACAATAAGATAATGTTAGGGCGACGGGGACTGTCCCGAATCTTGGTTCAATCGGTATGGATATTTTCCATCCTAGGAGAAGTATGTGCAATCATATCTAATCTTGCAGTGATCTTCCATATCATTCTATCATTTCCCCTTGCATGTCATCTACATTAGCCAAAAAGGGAACCAGAAGTGGGCGACTGCTGAGTCTCTTCGCAGCAGTTTGTTGATCATTCGAGGACCGCATCATCTCCACAGTCACTGGAATTGCTGCCACCACAGAAGTCGGACGCGAACTCTTCGTGTTTGCCCTTGGGTTTCTGTCATGGCGCTGATTCTCGGCTTTGAAACAGCAGGCGGATTTGAAGGTTCGGGTCTTAGAGGCCTTTCTACCGACTCTTCTTCTAACCGATTTCGATACTACATCACCCTATTTCGCAGTGGAGGATTGTGACAAGAAATTCCCAACATTCAGAGACCCCCTAGGAAGGTATTGATTGATTAGAAGACCCTGGTATCATTTGCCCGGTTGTGCTCAGGCTAGTCACACCACGTGATGTCGGAATTCTTTCGATCAAGAAGTTCCTCGCGATGCAGGTCAACCATAGCATAACCTCGTACCATGAAAAGGACATGGAAATTAACCCTGAATAACTTGTTGAGGCGCCCAGATAAAACCAAAACGCACCGATCGAATAAAATCGGTACCCTGACGGCAAACCGTGAAACACTGATTTACACGAGGTCACCTTACACCTATGAAGTGGTTACTTAAGGGTGGCATTTTCTTCTCGTCGATCTTGGGATCATAGGCCTGCCTAAAACACGTTGATCGTCCGCGGCTGCTTAATTGATTCGCAGCTACCAATAGATTCCTCTTCCACTCCTTGGGAACACAGGGCTTCCACAAGGCATCGCATCTCCCATTTACGCTTATTTTGTCTGAATTCTTGGGTTATTATTGTTCGCTCACAGGTGATTTTTGGTCGACCTCGACTTCATGAAACTTGGAGATTAAGCGTTATTCTGGTTATGCTTTGTACATTTTTTACGGGAAGTGTGGTCAATCCATTTTCGTTTCATACGTTTATTTTGTTTTTCTATCGATTCCTGGTGCGATCATTACTCGTATTGTGATGAGGTCTTCGGTGTACGTGTATTTTCCTGTCGTTAAACTCAAAAAATTCAGCACAGATTTTGATGTACATGATCTATGGGGCTTGAGGAGTGTTTCTGTGTAATTAGAAGATCGTCCGACAGATGGAGCAATATTTAAATTTTGTATTTTTGCACATTAACTCAACAAATACTGCAGCGATGTTGACCAAACTTTATGTACATGCTCTATGGGGTGAGATAAGTGTTTCTGAAAAATTTGAAGTTTGTCCAACTACTGGCGCAATATTCTGCGTCAGTAGTCGGTATTTGAACAATAATTGATATGTCGATTAACTGCACCTTTAAGTTTTCATGGAAATAGAAATATTCAAAGACCTTGCAACGGAACCAGACTTGCAGTGAAAATATAATTTGAAGGGAAAGCAAAGTTTAACCGGGTCAGCTGGTTTAATACAAACTCTTATTAAAGTTCTTGCCCATGTACAATTAAGTGTTGATCTGCTTAAAATATTGTTTTCATACCTCCTACATTTGAATCCTTGATCGGAAAGAGAATATTATACATTGTTTAAAAATTTGATACGTTCTGACTCAACTTCCCGAGCTCAGTCTATCACGTCTGCTGATTGACACCACGGACATCTTCTCGGCGAGTTCCCTCAGCGGAGGCAGTTTAGTATAGATGCCACCGAGCGGTGGTTGTCGCGGGTTTGCGCTCCTTGCTTGACGTTTTCTCCCATTGGAATATTTAAAAGTAGTAGTGAACAACAATCGATCCTCAGCGACCACCGCAATCCTCTGTGATTGCATGAACGCGTTCACTTGTCGTCCAACCATAGAAGTAACTAGTCGAACAACGTCTACGCGTTACTACTAACAGGTCTCAACGCCGCCACCATAAATTACTGGAGGTAATTTATTTGTTGTAATAAAGAAAAGAATGCCCCCAATAAACAAAGACGTTTATTAAGATTATTAAAATAATACTTTCTTGTGTTTCATTTTTTTTTTTGAACTTTCTTTTCCATACACCATTAATTGCTTGGGAGTTCTCTTTTGTTCTTGTTGTTGTTCTTTGCACGGAGAAATAATCATCTCATCACCACATCAAGAAATCACCATACTAACACCAGGTACGTAAACTCAGATTTCGTTGAAGTGGGCTACCGCACATTTGTTGCTATTTTCTGTTGTAGTGATAATAAAAAGCATTGTTGATCGTCGGAGAACAATTCCGTGTTGTTGCTATTTTGTTTGCTCTAAATAGCTTGTTTTAATCTCACCATATCAACACACATCTCCCGTTCTCATTTCTTGGACAATCTAAGTCGTTTTAGTCGACTTACAATATCACTCCCTTTGTAAATACGTGTGTTATTCTATACCAAAGATTAAGTCTATCGCCTTGTACTGATCACGCTACGTCGCTTTGATCATACAAAAGCATTCGGTGTTGTTGTTAACACCATTCTTCGCTTAGTTTTGTTGATCGATTCTCATTAAAAACCCCTTCAGTGAGAATTCGAAATAATAGTACGTTTACATTTAACCGGATTTCATTAACCCAGTGGATTTCAATTGTCAATTCCTTTGTATATTTGTCAAATTAATCCTCATAAAGTAGGTTAACCCGGTAAAAAGTTCTAATGTATATGCCGTATAATATTGCAATAACAACACACATTAGTACCGTTACAGAACCTAAAAGAATCTACTAATTTTACAAGTTTTGCACCTTTTTGCTCGAAAACCGTTCCTGAACCCACAAAACTGGTAAAACATTGAATCAAATTTAAAAGAGCACAAAACAAAATGGCGATCTCTTTGTAAACTTTTTACTCGAGAAATTTTGCCGAGTAAAATTGTTAACAGGAATTGAAGTATTGCCATATAATGTTGGCATATTTACTAGAATTACGTTCCCGAACTTTTCAAATTATTTTGTACTTATGAGCGTTTTTGAAATGTTTCCCTTTTACTTACTGTTTGCGTAGCAATATGAAAAGAATACAAATAAATAAAACACAGGGGAATTAGAATTTTTATGTCAATATTGACAATGGGTTTTTTATTGTCAATATTCGAAATATGATCGTAAATAATATTACTTATAAAAGGGTTGCTAATGGCTGGACGTAATCCAATACGAAAAAAAGTAAGTGTCCTTTGAAGCAAGGAGAAAAGCGAGAGCGTTGCAAAGTGGCGCTTAATCGTAGATGTCACTCGTTAGAATAGTATGTAGTCAAATTCTAACGTACAAAAAAAAAATGAAATTAATAAAAAATATGTTTAGATTAAACATTTGCCGCCGGCCTTGCAACATCTCACTATGTTGCAATTTAATTATTCAAAATTTACAATAAAATATATTTATTCGATTACATGTTTTTTATTAATTTTTTTAAAAAACAAGTTTTAAATTAATTTGTGCAAAAAACCTCTGGACGGGCAAGCTTTCTGGCAAAGACCCAAATAGAATTACATGGGGCATGGACCCGACACAATCCATCCGAAGATGGTCAGTTGGGCCCATAGGCTTCCCGGTGTAGTATAGGTCTGTGCCTTCATGATTTTAGGGTACACTTCGGCACCCAACACCAAGGCAACCCGTGACGCTCGGAAGAATTGCGGATCGGCTAGCATCATGCCCTCAAACTGGGAAGAGGTATTCTCTGAAGCGGATTCAGAGGGAGACGTCAAGTGTATGAGGTTCATCACACGGACGAGCCCAGTGAAATCGGGGAAAATCTATCGGTTCCTACGGGAATGGAAGGAAGTCGCAACGACTGGACCAGTGAACTGCAGATTCTGCTATTACCTGCACATGGGTCCAGAAGTGCTCAGAAGGGGACCCGACGTGAACCCAAGAAAAGTTGAGCAACAAAGGTAGGGTCCAACGTAACAATTGGCTGGATTGCCAGACTACGGACGGGGTTCACTGGAGTCTGCCCTTGCACTCTTCGCATGCTGATGCCGTCATGCAATTCCGGACGTGACCGACATACAAACAATTGGAACAAACATAAAGTTTGAACACGGTCCGGATGCGTTTACTTAGTGGTAGCCTTCTAAAAGTACCACAGTGCCTTAGGTGGTGTTTCTAATGACACATACTACACTTTCTGGAACCTGCGGAGCCCTCACATAAATTCGCTTTTGGATCGCTTCCAGAGGAGCGTACATCTGGACCAGCAGGTGCAGTCTCCCGTAGAGGAGCTGCTGGCTCAGAAGACATCTCGGTCACAGCAGGTTGGACTACTAAAGCCTCGGCGGGAGCAAGCTCATTATGAGGAGCGGTGGCTGCAGCTTCGGCATTGTGCTAATTTGCTGGAGTGGGGTCCAAATCTGTGAGCGGAACCATCATCGTCATCTTTCCTCACCCGACATGGGGACATCATCCTCATAGTCAGGCAGAGGAGTAGCAACCATCTCATTTAAATTTTCCATTCTACGAAAAAATAGAGAGGCTGCGAATTTAGGAAATTTAAACAATTTTTAATTGGTCAGAATGGCCAACTTGGCTACTGGTCGTCTTACAATCCCGTTTTCCGTTTTTTACATCGACTACTCTAATGCGACCGTCGGTACCAGGATTAAAATTAGTTACACGACCTAACATCCACGCGTTTGTATATCGCGCTCGTGATACTGCCATTTATAACGTTTATGGAGACTTTTAAGGTACTCTTCTTTCCACCGGATGCAGAATTGCTGAGTAAGCGCTTTTAATTTTCGATACCGATTAACGATATGCAAGGGAGATTATTCAATTAATGGTTCGGCAGGAGCCAGAATAGGAGACCCTATTAGAAAATGACCTGGTGTTAACGCTACCTTGAATTTAAACAAGCTTCAATTCGTGAAAGTATGGTTGATAACTCCTCGAATGTATATTTAAAATGACTAGCGTGTTTACGAAAATGGATTTTAAAACTTTTAACCGCAGCTTCCCAGAGCACACCCATATGTGGTGCTCCAGCGGGGATGAATTACCATAAAAGCTGCTGGTTGTTATAATGAGAACAAATCCTATCACGATTTTCCAGAAATATAATTTTTAATTCTCGATCTAGCTCTCTTTAAGCGCCGACAATGTTGGTACCATTGTCGGAAAATATAGTTCTAGGACACCCACGCCGTGAAATAAATCTATGAAAAGCAGCCAAAAATGTTGCCGTTGACAAATCTGATGTAGCTTCAAGGTGGATTGCTTTCGTAGAAAAGCAAACGAATACACATACATAGCCCCTCGTAATTTTACAATATCGACCTGTGAAAGATTTGATTTCAAAAGGGCCAGCGAAATCTACGCCCGTAGTTCCAAATGGTCTTGTGATGGCTGTTCTCTCCAAAGGCAGAGATGCCATAATTTGGGAGCATGACCTTTTTTTCTCTAGTAACGAAGTGGCTCGAGGTAGCCAATATTGCGTGCGTAACATGCGCAAACCTAATTGAATCCCACCGTGAATGGAAATATTGTGCAAATTTTCAACTAAAAGATGTGAAAGTTTAGAGTGGTAGGGTAATAAAATTGGATGTCTTTCTGAATATACTAAAGTAGGGGATTGAGCTAAACGTCAATTGAGACGCATAACGCATAACGTCGAGAAAAGGATTCAATGGTAAAGGGGAACTTTTAGAATCTATCGACCTGTCATTCAATAAACTGTTATACTCTTCTGCATAGTGGACTTTCTGAGCTATCATAACAAGACGTAATCTAGCCATGTTTATTTCAGAACTTGTAGGATATTTTTCATGAAAAGAATGTCGACCTTTATGTGATGGATGCGTTTTATAGAAGAAACGATATACCATCGCTACAGCGCGTAACGCTTTATCTAAATTGGAAAAATCTTCTAAAATATCTTGAAAATGAGAAAAGAATGAAACATGGCACTTAATAGTGCGTTTTTCAATATCTGTATCTAGTGCAGATGAATCTTGAATATCCCATTGGGAACTATCTTGGCGAAGCCATTGTGGCCCATGCCACCAAATTTGTGACGATGACAACTCCAACGGTGAAATGCCTCGAATGCCTAAGTCAGTAGGATTGTCTTTATACCCTATTAGCAACGAATGTCGACCATGTGAAGTGAGTTTTCTTTAACCAGGAAAGGACGATCGTAGAATCGGTCCAACAATAAACTTTTTGAAAAACTATGCCAATTTCAGCAGCAATTACTTTATATAATTCTGATGCTAAAACTGCACCACACAATTCTAGCCTTGGAAGTGAAATTGATTTTATTTTGGGCTACTTTTGTTTTGCTGGAAAGCAAAGTGGAAATTTCACCATTTGGTTCAATTATACGGATGTACACCACCCCCGCGTATGCCTTCTCTGAGGCATCAGAAAAAATATAAGTTCAGCTACACAATCAGGCTTATATTTGACCCACCGAGGTATTTGAATAGAATTAACACCCTGATATGTTTCAACGAATTTCTGTCACTCCTTTTCCATCGAATACGGAAGAGAATCATCCCAACCAATTTTGTCAAGCCATATGCGTTGCATAATAATTTTTGCTACTATAATAACTGGGCTTAACCAACCTATAGGATGAAATAATTTAGCAATTGCGGAAAGCACTTCCCGTTGTGTATAATTATGTTTGTGGACAAGGGGCTTGACATTAAAGTAAAAAATATCTAATTGAGCATTCCATCTAATGCCCAGAGGTTTGGAACTACTTGTTTCCACGAAATTAAGAATTTGAGAATCTATTAAATATTCGAGGAGAAGTGGCTCTAGGATAGAGCGGACATTAGATGTCCATTTTCGCAATTCAAATTTGGCGGAATCTAAAGCACTAATTAGTTGGTCTCTCGATTTATGCGCGGTCTCCAAATCATGATATCCCGTCAAGACGTCGTCAACGTACATGCATTTCCGTAGGATGTGTGCAGCATGAGGGAATTGAGATTCGATATCGTCGGCCAACTGTAATAAAGTCCGAATAGGGAGCGCAATTAGAGCAATTAACTCCAAACGTTACCGTCTGAAGCTCATAATCTTGGATATGCTTATTGGGAGAATCCCTGAAAAGAATTCTCTGGGGACCCGTTTGGCCCGGATTTACTCGTATCTGACGATACATTTGAGTAATGTCACAATTAAAAACATATTGATATAATCTCCATCGTAAAATAAGGAGGACCAAGTCAAGTTGAAGAGTCGGACCGGTTAGAAGCATTAAAGACAACCCGTAGTTTAGTAGTTTGTTTATCTGGGTTGATGATGAGGCAGATAACGTTATCATATATTTCTTTAACGTTAGGTTTTCTAAGGAGTGATGCCTCATTGCGAAGGAACTGTTGTAGACAATTTGTCCTCGAATGTCCGACATCTATTTGGCCGTTAAAT
>NW_026882139.1:0-38983 GCF_032173495.1 Musca vetustissima | reverse complement strand
CTATTGTTTTTGGAAAAGATTCGGTTAATATTTAGGGGATGAAATGGACCAAATACTAAATTTTTGTCGGTTTTTCTGGTCGCTCCAGAGGCCGCAATTATGGCCCAAACACCGCGAATTTTTGCATGGAGAAGGGGATCGGGCCGGAATTAGCGTGCATGTTTTGATAAAGATCGGTCAATATTTAGCGGGTCAAATGGACCCTGACTTTTGTGTGAAACATGACAAAATTTGTATTCTATGGCATATATATTTACTCCTGGAGGATGTAGACCCCAGGAGTTGATAGCATATCCAAGAGGAGTGGTTGGCCTTTAAATTGATACCAAATATAGTGATGTATCTACTCAGATGTGGGAGTTACAGTCAAATATTTACAGGTGCTTACGTATTCAGATATTATTTAGTAACCCATTACCACATTAGAGGGAGAAATATCGCGCTGATGGCTTTAAAATTGTTCATGAAGTTCCAGTTATGGTCAAGAACAACGCCTACAATTTTCGGTGATGATCAGATTAAAATTTTGGGATGAAATGGACGGAGAACATAATTTTTTGTGTGTTTTCGAGTAGAGTATAATCCGAAAATCATAACACAACCCACCGTGAAGGTAATCTGGACAAGTAATTAGAAGGACTGTACTGAATATTCGAAAAAAGTAAGGAAGAGGTGTTGTTAACCTCTAATCGGACAAGAGGGGGCAAATATCACGAAATATTACTCAGACTCGGAATAAACATCCTCAGAAAGTTAGAGTTCGTGGTAGTTGTGTAGGGTATCGTATGGTCGGCCCCGTCCGACTATACTGCTCCGCTCACTGGTTTTTGAATTAATTCGATTCTCACTAATTCAAGAATATCCCTACAAAATGTCAAGTGAAAATCTCAAGAACTCTTGAAAATATAGCCGATTTATTGTGTCAGCATCAAGTGACGGCTAAAGGGCTTCTCAAACTTTAAACGCATTTTTCTCTTTTGTGAATGGCGAGCACGATAAATCAAAAACTAATGACCCAATCGATTACAAATATTTACACGTTTCTCTGTGAGTGTATAGCTATCGTATGAACAAGGATAAAGCCAATCGGTGAAGATCTTCTTTATTTTTTAACTTGGTTTTTGGTCAAAAATCGGCGATTTTCCAAAAATATTTTTTCAAGGGTCCGCCATTTTGTTAATTTTAGAGTAAAGTCAATAATTCTTGTTCATACGAGAGCCAGACATGTACACTTTCTAACGCTGTTGGAATTTTCGGATTCCGATGTTCCAGTGAGGAGTTATCATGCCCGCCATAAAAAATAAGGACTTTTCTTTAATTACAAAAAACAACAACAAAAATTTTTTTGTAAATTATTTTTCTTCTCTTTTAAATCTTCAAATATATATGTGCAAAGTTACAAACCTTAACAAGCATTTGTATTCATTTACCAGCACATTGAAAATCTTGAAAGATTAAAATCGAGAATCCCTTAAGTCTAGAATGATGTGTGTTAATTTTCCTGAAAATGCAGATTTGGATATATCTGCCACATATATATTTTCGTCCGATTTTATGTAAATGGTGCACCAAACTCCTCCGATTGACACAAAATTTTATTATTAAATTGAGACTAGAATGATTGCTCTTTTTTGTAATGGGTGCAGGTGTAGACATAGCTTCCATATATATTTCGAACGCGTGTTTGATTGATATTATCGAATAGTGTGTATAAAGTGTGTTTTAAATCGATTTACCCAAATTTGTCCCATTGAAATTTAGCATAGGTAGCAGAAAAGCATATATATGGATTGATGTTAGTCGGTTCATTTTTTGATAAAGATCGAATCAAATCAATTGTTTTTAATGGAATTTTAAACAAACGATTGAGAATACACATATGTAGAATATACACAAAGTGGTGAAGGGTATTATATAGTCGGCCCAGCCCGACTTTACTACTTTCCTTACTGGTTTTAATTTGTTTTCACTGTAAAATTTAGCCCTTACAAATTGTAGTTTTGTATTGCATGTATTTTCCTTCTAATTGAGTATTCTTTGTAAATTTAAATACTTCTACGATAGTAGACTATTGAAATACAGGAAATTAATGAGATTTCTAAAAAAAACAAAAAATTTCGTTTATCTCCTGGGAAATTAAAAATCTTCTCCATTGTTTGTTAATAACATTAGTTTATGTGCCGCCATAAAATGTGTTAAGAACTTAGGTAAATATTTTCAAACAAAAACACTTTAAAGTAATATTTAGATGGTAGACAGATAACACAGCACGTCTCTTGAATCGTGCTAAGAATCGCAATTAAAAACCATACAAACTGTGATATGTCGTAAATGACGTTGCCAATTAAATTAGGGATTCAAGAAAAAGTGTTTTTGAAATAATGAAAAGAGCACAAATTTCACTGCGGTGCATAGTGATTTGGAATTTGGTTTGAAAATGGCCATAACCACAATTTTCATAACCGATAACGAAATACTGATTGCATCAACTAGCGAACATATTAATTAAGGCAATTACAGTATTTCACAATAAAGGAAATACCAAGAAGATAAATTTGTTAAATTTTCCAAGAATAAATATAAAATAGATATCGCGAAACTGTTACTGACTTGAGGTTAAATTGTGGTATTTACGATGATGAATACACTGCAATGTGTAAACGTTATGTACTTTAATTAGTTTTTGTGTACCCTCCAACGTAACGAAATTTCGAATTGAGGGATTGGGAATTCATTAAAAATTTATTTTAATACATTGTTGCTTCAAAAAGTATCGAAATGCCACATCGACCATTTTCAATTTATTTATTAATTCCGTATTTTTCAAAATTTCGATATATTCTCGCATCACATGTCATGAATCTCTTCATAGGATTTCGGAATCAGAATTCGATGGAGCCAAACCAGGGACGTACGCAGGGGGGCGGCCCGGGAGGCTTGTATGTCTTGTATGTCCTCACATGAAATTTGAAAAACAATATTATATAAAGGAGAAAAAAATGTGTCATCGAACCAAATCTTCTTTTCGATTCCAAAGTCTTGTTGTCGATTCCATGGTCTTCTTAAAAATTTCTCATCTCAATGGCCTACCTATATGCCTTTCATTGTTTGTCTTTTTGTTCTTTATTTCCAAATTTATTTAAAATTATTATTTAGAAAAGGTTTTGAAAAAAAAAAAAACAGTAAGGTAGAGTAGGACGGGCCGACTATATGATACCCTTCACCACTTTGGGTATATTCAACAGATGAATCCTAACTGGCGTCACATTTTTAAAGGACCAGTACCCTTCAACACACTGTGGTATAGGGTATTATGTTTTTGTGCATATGTTTGTAACAGGCAAAAATAAACGAAATAGACCCATTGTTCCTTTTGAGAATATGCATAGAATTACTTTCTGAGTCAATTTATGCATGTCCGTCCGTCCGTCCATGTATTTTTTGAAAAACAAAGTATAGGTCGCATTTTTGATTCGAATTGGATGAAATTTGGCACAGCTTATTTAGTTGGCTCAAGGACGAACCCTATTGAAATTAGGAAAAATCGGTTCAGATTTAGATATATCTCCCATATATATTTTCGCCCGATTTTAGGTAAATGGTGCACCAATGTCCTTATGTATCCTTCGCTTTTCACGAAATTTGGCACATCGTAATGAATTAGGTCTAAAATGATTTGTGTAAAATTTCGTGATAATCGGTTCAGATTTAGATATAGCTCCCATATATTTTCGTCCGATTTAAGGTAAATAATGTACCAAAGTCCTTATATATCCTTCGATTTGCACGAAATTTGGTATAGCGTACTGAATTAAGTGTAGAATGATGTGTGCAAAATTTCGTGAAAATCGGTTCAGATTTATATAGCTCCCATATATATTTTCGTCCGATTTTAGGTAAATGGTGTGCCAAGGTGCCTATATATCCTTCGATTTGCACGAAATTTGGCATAACGTACTGAATTAAGTCTAGAACTATGTGTGTTAAATTTCGTGAAAATCGGTTCAGATTTAGATACAGTTCCCATATATATTTTCGTCCGATTTTAGATAAATAGTTCACCAAAGTGTCTATATATTCTTCGATTTTCACGAAATTTGGCATAACGTACAGAATTAAGACTAGAACAATATTTAGGGGATGAAATGGACCAAAAATTTTTTGTATGATTTTCTGGTCGATCCAGACGCCGCAATTATGGTCCAAACATCGATGGGCAAGGCTATCGAGCCAAAGAATAAGCATGTCTGTTTTGATGAAGATCGGTCAATATTTAGCGGGCCAAATGGACCCTGACTTTTATGTGACAAAGTACAAAAATTGTATTCTATAGCGTATTAATTTACTCCTGAAGGAAATAGACGAGAAAAGTTTATAGTATATCTGAGAGGAGTGTTTGGCCTTTAAATTTATACCAATTATATTGTCGTATGTACTCGGATGTGGCAGTTACACTTAAATATTTACAGCTGCTTATGTACTGAGATATAATTTAATAACCAATTTCCACACTGGAAGGAACATCATAACACAGCCCACGGTGAAGGGAATCTGGGCAAGTAATTAGATGGGCTGTACTGAATATTAGTAATATTCGGAATATATATCTGTGTAGGAAGAGGCGCTGTTGACCTCTAATCGGGCAATAGGATGCAAATATCGCGAACTATTGCCCAGGCTCAGAATAAACATCCGCAGAAAGTTACAGTTCCGTGGAAGTTGTGTAGGGTATCGTATGGTCGGCCCCGTCCGACTATACTGCTCCGCTCATTGGTTTTTTATTACCATCATCTCACTAGAGTGTGCAAATACCGCGAAATATTGACCAACTTCGGAATATCAAAAGTTAAATATCAGTGGTAGTTGTATAGGGTATCATAAGGTCGGCCCCGTCCGACTATACTGTTCCACCCGCTAGTTTTTAATGGCTTCATTAACATAGATTTGAAATTTCTAAAATTAAATGAAACTAAAATAATTCATTAAAACTAAAAATATATTTTTCGTTTTGCATTACAGGTGAGCATCCAGAAGCCATGCAGACAGGGTCATCTGGTAATCAGCATTCGTGGTTAACAATAACTATTTTAATAATTCATGTTCTGTTCTGCAAACAACATTCATTGCATTGCATGAAACCCGCTAAACAACGTAACAAATCCGACCCTTCAATGTCAGAGCAACAAGTTTACCGACGATCTGAAAATGTTACAACGGAGCTAACAGAGGGTTTGACGACCACCGAATTGTTAAATAGCCCACAATATTTTTGTGCACAGCAGTATGAAAGGACTAAATGCTGACGGCAGTGTTAATCATGAAATACTGACCGTACCCCCCGCAGGGTGTAGCTACTTTGAAATTTATATAGGTTTTAAGTGGTTTTTAATTTTTATCAAAATGATTTTTTTGTGATAAATAAAAAACAAATTTTTTTGTATCTAAAATATTAAATAAATACTTACACACATATATGTATGGGAACTCATGTTTATATAAAAATACCTTAAAACACACACACACACATCCAATAGAAGAACAAGATATCATACATATATGCATGTATAACTTTTTATTCCAATGAAATATTATTGAAGGTTGGTGTGTTCGTATCTAACAATCAAATGACAATGTCATGAAACGATGTTTTGTATATAAATGTGTATGTAACATAATATTTTATTTTTTTTTTTGTATTTTCTCTTTGCAAAAGTGTGTTCAAAATACTCCATGTGAATGTATCTTCTAAGAATGTAAATATGTTTCGTGTTTTGAAAATAAAACCCAAAAAAAAGTTTCGAAATTAATTACCGTAAAATGAATTTCATTTTCTGCCCGTAATTAGATGGTAAGTAGCGAGAAAATCATATTAATGATACAATGAATGAATTCTGTGGAGGTAAAGCAAACCATTTCCAGGAATTTAGAAACCATAATCATTCCATTTCAATGGCTAATGACTTACTGTAAATAATAGTTTGTAAAATGAATTGTTTTAACAATAGGGCATTTTATTTCAACCGTTGCTTAGAAACCGCTTACTTCGTGTTCATATTTAATATACTGTTTACTTACTTATGAAAGGCCTTCATAAATAATAGGAGAACTTCTGCAATCGCAGTTGATCAGCTAAAACAAATTATGTATAAAATTTTGATCGATAGATTTTGAATCGACCAATTTAAAACTGGTGGTATCTTTGAGTCGTTATAACTTTTTAATGCTTAGAATCTCTACTATTTCGCAGTATCCAAGTATTGTTGGGCAGAGGTTCCACGTTTCCATTTTGAACATGTAATGATACAGAACCAGTAAGGAAAGAAGTAAAATCGGACGGGGCCGACTATATGATATCCTTCACCACTATGGGTATATCAAACCGGACTATTAACATGAAGTTGGATCAAAAAAAATATGTGATATTTATCTGAATGTGAATCTACCTAGATCTATCCATAAAGTATGTAAATCGACTTCAAACAAATATTGGGCTATGTATGTACTTCTAGAAAACGCAACTACGTAATTCTATGTTCAATTTTGTAAGTTGTGCAAAATCTGATGTCAATCTGACTACACGAGGAGTTTGATGCCCAATTTACTTGAAATGGGGCGAAAATATATATGGAAGCTCTACCCAAATATTAAGCGATTTCAAACAAACATGTCACAGGTTAGGTTATAGTATTTTCAGAACGTTTTGTTCCTATCAGCCTATTGGTTCCTTGGTGCGTCAATTACCTAAAATCAATCTATAATAAAAGGGAGCTATATCTAAATCTGGACCGATTTTCAGGAAACAGGGCAGACATCACTCTAGGCTCAATTCAGTACGTTATGCCAAATTTCGTGCAAATCGAAAGATATATAGCGACTTTGGTGCACCATTTACATGAAATCGGGCGAAAGTATGTATGGGAGCTATATAGAAATCTGGACCGATTTTCTCGAAACTTGGCAGACATCTCTCTAGGCTCATTTCAGTACGTTATGCCAAATTTCGTGTAAATCGAAGGATACATAGGGACTTTGGTGCACCATTTACATGAAATCGAACGGAACTATATATGGGAGCTATATCTAAATCAAGACCGATTTTCACGAAACTTGGCAGAGATCATTATAGGCTCAATTCAGTACGTTATGGCAAATTTCGTCCAAATCGAAAGATATATAGGGTTTTTGGGGCACCATTTACATGAAATCGGACGAAACTATATATGGGAGTTATATCTAAATCTGGACCGATTTTCTCGAAACTTGGCAGACATCACTCTAGGCTTAGTTCAGTACGATATGCCAAATTTCGTGCCATTCGAACGATATATAGGGACTTTGGGGCACCATTTACATGAAATCGGACGAAACTATATATGGGAGCTATATCTAAATCTGAACCGATTTTCTCAAAACTTGGCAGACATCATTCTAGACCTAAATGATTAAGCTGTACCAAATTTCGTGCAAATCGAAAGATATATAGGGACCGTTAACATTAAATCGGTTAAATATATATATATGGGAGCTATATCTAAATCTGAACCGATTTTCCCAATTTCAATAGGGTTCGTCCTTGGGCCGAATAAGTGACCTATGCCAAATTTCAGCCAATTCGGATCATAAATGCGACCGGACTGTGTTTACAATTTAACATGGACAGGCAGACAAACGGACGGATGGACATGCATAAATCGACTTAGAAAGTGATTCTATGCATATTCTCAAAAGGAACCATGTGTCTATCTCGTTTCCTATTGCCTGTTACAAACATATGCACAAAGATATAATACCCTGTACCACAGTGTGGTGAAGGGTATAAATGTCGATGTCGATGTTTAGAATGTCGATGTAAAAAGTTTTGGTGAAATCGAACATAATATTGGATTTATAAAAATTGATAAGTCCTATCTTCCAACAACATATAGGATTGGTAAAAATAATAGGTATGCAAAGTTGGATAGTCTTTTCGCCTAATATTACAAAACCAGAACCTTCAAAATACAAAAAATAACGTATGATGTTGAAAATCCACAAAATACCAGCTTGATAATTTTTAACCCTTCACCACACTGTGTCTTTGTGCATTTGTTTGTAACAGGCAAAAGAAAACGAGATAGACACATGGTTCCTTTTGAGAATATGCATAAACTCAGTTTCTGATTCGATTAATGCATGCCCGTCCGTCTGTCTGCCTGTATATGTTGAATTGCAAAAAAATCGGCACAGCTCATTTGCTTGGCCCAAGGACGACCCTATTAAAATTGGGAAAATCAGTTCTGATTTAGATAAAGCTCTCATATATATTTTCGTCCGATTTAGTGTAAATTATGCACTAAAGTCATAACTTTCGATTTGCACGACATTTTCTATAGTGTACTGAATTGAGCGTAAAATATGTGCAAAGTTTCGTAAAAATCGGTTCGAATTCAGATGTAGCTCCCATATATATTTTCGTCCGATTTCATGTAAATGGTGTACCAAAGCCCCTAATTTCTTTCGGTTTGCACAAAATTTTGAAAAGCGTACTGACTTATGCGTAGAATGGTGCGTGTTAAGTTTCGTGAAAATCGAATCAGATTTAGATATAACTCCCATATACATTTTCGCCCGATTTAGTGTAAATGATGCACCAAAATTGGCACATCGTACTGACCTATGTGTAGAATGATGCGTGTTAAGTCTCGTGAAAATCGGATCAGATTTAGATACATGAACTTTGGATGAACTTTGGCACAGCTCATTTGTTTGTCCCAAGGACGACCCTATTGAAATTGGAAAAAAGCTGTTCAGATTTAGATATAGCACCCATATATATTTTCGTCCGATTTAAGGTAAATGGTGCACCAAAGACCCTATATATCATTCGATTTGCACGAACTTTAATATAACGTACTGAATTGAGCCTAGAATGATGTCTGCCAAGTTTCGTGAAAATCGGTCCAGATTTATATATAGCTCCCATATATAGTTTCGTCCGATTTTATGTAAATGATGCACCAAAGTCCCTATATATCCTTCGATTTGCACGAAATTTGGCATAACGTACTGAATCGAGCCTAGAGTGATGTCGGTCAAGTTTCGTGAAAATCGGTCAAGGTTTAGATATAGCTCCCATATATATTTTCGTCCGATTTAATGTAAATTTAGTTCAGAATGATGGGTGCCAAGTTTCGTGAAAATCGGTTTAGATTTAGATATAGCTCCCTTTTATTATAGATTGATTTTAAGTAATTGACGCACCAAGGAACCAATAGTCTGGTAGGAACACAACGTATTAAAATTAGTATAACCTAACCTGTGACAAGTTTCGTTGAAATAGCTTTATATTTGGATATAGCTTTCATATATATTTTAGCCCGATTTTAAGTAAATTGAGCATCAATCTCCTCATGGTTGAGCATAGAATTGTTGCGTTTTCTAGAAGTACAGGCATAGTCCAACGGATGACCTATTTATATTTGTTTGAAGTTGATTTACATACTTTTGTACAATGGAACAGTAATCTGTTTATGGATAGATCTAGGTAGATTCACATTTAGATAAATATCATCAGCTCTTTAATATACCTATAGTGGTGAAGGCCGGACTGGGTCGGACGGGGCCGACTATATGATATAGTCGGCCCCGTCCGACTTTACTACTTTCCTTACTGGTTGCATTTTGTAGAAATGCTTACGGAGCTCATATATATTTTCTACCGACTTGCGATTTTAAAGATCAAATGTTTCAGTTCATCCAATTTCATGTTAATGTTCTTTCAGAAATGCGACGTTTTTTTTTTTTGTTTTTTTTTTTTTTTTTTTTGATACATCTGTTGAATATACCCAAAGGGGTGAAGTGTATCATATAGTCGGTTCCGTCCGACTTTACTGTTTTTTTTTTTATATAGAAATTCGACAATCAATTATATCCGAAATATAAAATTACAGCCAAGTTGGATGAAAAACATTCCCTAACTCCCCAAAGTACCGAAATTTAGGAAATACCGTTATATGGAAACCCCAAGGGCTGATAGTCTTGGAACCCTAGGCCAACTTGTTGCTGTAATTTTACCGATTTAGCTTCATGAAAAATTCATCTCTTTACCTCTGGATATTTTGAAGTTAATACATTTTAAAATTCACTGTAACATCAAGTAGCATCAAGTAGCATCAAGTAGGTCTATTTTGGATTTATAATTTATTTTGTCGAACTCGTTAAAAATTTGAAGTATATTTTTATTTTCAATTTGCCAAACTTGTTTAAATATACAATAACCAACAGGAGATTGTTCGAAATAGATATTTAGTAGCACATCGAACCACGAACATCATTTCAAACAACATTTAACACTTGTTCGAAACAAACCACTATTTGTTAACAATGGAGGTAAAGTTACATATTTCCCAATTTTTATTTTTGTTGTGGTACCATAAAATGTTCGAATTGTCTAAGAGAAATGTCCATTAAAGAGAATACTCTCTATTTGTGCTCTCAGCAATGTCTGCGCAAATCGCAGAAGACGTTTGCTTAACATTTTTCGAAATGCCACAAAATAACTGCTGCTATAAAAGAGATTTAGGGAATTTTCTGTATGTTATTCTCTCTGCTATAAAATAGGAAAAAAAATAAATGTAATTTTACAAAGCCATAAAGGATTAACGTTCAACACACACATACACATATATATCGAAATACTCTATTTCGAAAGGAACATTAAATGTGTCAGTATTCGTAGAGATGGCTGAGACCACAAGACAAATATGCGGATTGTAACGGAAATCGACAAACAAAGTAGAAGATGAAAGATAAATATTGATACGAGTAAAAATTAAATTGTGGAATTGTTGGCACAATTGTAAATGGTGACCACATGTCAGCCGAATATAAAAAAATAAAAACATGTAAACATTGTTAGGAGAGACGAAATAAGTAAATATGTCAGTAAACCCAAATAAAAGCGTTGACATGTTACTACAAAAATAGCAAAAGGCCAACACACAATGCTGCATACTGATATAAAACGGAGGGAATCTACCAAAAACAAGAATTTATTGCAAACAGACGTTATGTATTTAGTTACCTACAATTTACATAATTAAAGTTACTAATTTGCCAACAAATTCCGTTGGTTGGCGCAATTAGAAGCTATTGAACATTTGCACTTATTGACACCCGTCGTTAATATGGTGTTTATGTAGGCTCAGAATACCACTACTGTTCTCTTCAAAATTCAAAGAAAAAACTTTAGCTAGATTTCCTTAAGGCCAATTCCAAAGTAAATCAAGAAAATAAAAAAAAAGACAAAAATAAAAAATAAACCGCAAATTGTATTTTCAAAGTCTAAAGAATTTGCTGCATGTATTCAATGAAATACATTACCAACGAAGCCGGACAGTATAGTAGGACAGGACGACCTTATGATACCCTACACATCTACTTGCGGATCTAAATCGAGTGGTGTAGAGTCAACATATCATATTTTTACACAGTAACTTTTCGAATCATGTTTCGCGGTTTTAATGTTTACATTTTGTCAGAACCCTCATCGACTGTAACATTTGTGATATTCGGCTTATAATAGTGACCTCTAGAGTGACAAGAAACCCAATCAATTTCTCCGGTCCATATCCTTCATGGTAAATATGTAGACGATTCAAAATTTTCCACTATTCATATACAAGTCTGGGTACATTTGACACGCTAAATATTGACAAATTATCATGAAAAGGGGAAAGCGTGTACCATCCCTATTTTGGCCTTTAAAAAAGTTTCAAAAATCCAGGCTTAGGTGTGAATTCTTAAAAAAATGTGAAAGCTCCACGCGAATGTGTGATTTCTGGGAGAAATATGCGTTTAAAAACTCCACTCAAATTTGTGTTTTCTAATATTTTTGAACCCACGCGTTTGTGTGGTTCCCAAAAAGAAAAATGTCTAAAAATCAACGCCTATTTGTGGCTCTTTGAAATTTATTTTAATCCACGTCTTTATGTGGTCCCTGTAAAAATTGTATGTATTCCTCCCAACCGGCCCTGAATGGGTTTTCAATGGTGAATGGTTTAATGAATGGGTTTTCAACATATATGTGTATATGCCGATCCTGAAGAATGTGGGTTTTCAACAAATATGGGCATATGCCTGTCCTGATTTTTTTTATACCCTCCACCATAGTATATTAATTTTGTCATTCCGTTTGTAACTCATCGAAATATTCATTTCCGACCCTATAAAGTATATATATTCTTGATCAGGGTAAAATTCTCAGACAATCTAGCCATGTCCGTCCGTTTGTTGTAATCACGATATCTTCTGAAGGAATTGAGATAGGGTGCTGAAATTTTGCATAGGTTTGGTTTTTGTCTGTAGGCTTGTCAAGTTCGAAGATGGGATATATCGGTCCACGTTTCAGCATAGCTTCCATATAACAGTACCCCCAATTTTCGGTATTTTGCGCGTTTTTCAACCGAATACGCTGAAATTTGGTACATTGGGTTCTTATTGGGTACTAAATGTCTCCACAAAAAATTATAAATATAGGTCCACTTTTTCTGGTAGCCCCCATATAACGGTACCTCCTAATTTTCAGTATTTTGGGGGTTTTGATCGTGTTTTTCCACCGAATTGGCTGTAAGTTAGTATTTTGAGTTCTAAATACACCCTTTTTGGGGTAGTCCCCATATAACCCCTTTTTTATACCCTTCACCACACTGTGGTACAGGGTATTATGTATTTGTGCATATGTTTGTAACAGGCAAAAATAATCGAGTTATACATGTCCGTCCGTCTGTACATGTTAAATTGGAAACGAAGTAGAGGTCGCATTTATGATCCGAATTGGATGAAATTTGGCACAGCTCATTTGTTTGGCCCAAGGACGAACCCTATTGAAATTAAAAAAATGGTCCAGATCTAATTTTAGCTCACAACGTAGTGAAGTAATGTAAATTAGTCTCTGGCAAGTTTCCCTGAAATCGGTTCAGATATAGATATATAACAAATACGCTACGTCTGTTAGGATACATATGTAGAATATACCCATAATATAGTCGGTCCAGTCCGACTTTACTACTTTCCTTAATGGTTTTATATTAAAATAGTGAAATGATTTGTTCCGTGTTTGGGTTCTATGACTCTTTTGTAATCATTTGATCTGCGGAAGATAGGAAAAAAACTATAACATAAGGTTCGATAATTAACCTTATATATGTATATGCACTGTAACTAGTGTGAGAGGTACCAGAAGGAGTGGACCGATATTCCCCATGTTCGAACTTGAAACAATTTTTGAAGAAATAATAAGATGGGCAAAGTTTGGATGAAGTTTGGATGAATCCAAAGGAACATGGGGTCTAGGACCAATATTTAAAAACATAGTCGGTTTGTAGAAATGTCTGTATAGGTTCACATTTTGGTATGTTCTCTATGTTTTTTTTTTATTTCAAGTAACAGCCAGTATATCTATGGTGGAGGGTATTCGGCCGAACTTAACGCTTTTTCACTTGTTTTATTTCGACTTACTTACGAAATACGTTTTTCATCCGAATTAGTACTGATTTAACTTTTTAGGTTTTCACCAAAAATTATAAATATCGGTTTACGTTTTTGTATAGTTCTCATGTAACGGTATTTCGTATTTGAATGCTTTAGCTGCATTCTTCAACCGATGTGGATGTGTGAAGTGTTCCTGAAGACTGACCGACAGAAAATTATCAAATTATCATATCAATAAAATCCCAATTGTATGTATTATCACCGCTTTAGCAGCCTTTATCCAATGTAGTGACTCAAATTTGGAATTCCACGATATTAAATAGCAAACATATTTTGTATGGTTTATATTGGTCCAAGTTTTGATAACATAACATAAATAACCCGCTCCATTTTAGGTATTATTAATAATTATTAATTCCTGATGAATCAAAAACTAAGTAGATTATATGTAATAGTTCAGTTTAATTTTCGGTATCTTGAAGTTCCTCTCAAAAATTATGTTCTGTAATTGGAACATTATTTTTCAGAGTATGAAAAGCCTACTATCACACACTGCAAAAATGTAGATCCTTTATAAGGACCACGATCGATTTAGGCAATTTCTATTACACACCACGTGGTGGAAGTTATAAACACTTAACAACGTTTTTACTTGCTTCTTCAGGATTTCTTCATTCACAAACAACCATAAATTTAAGTACACACTTCATCGTATGTGCTTAGCCCGGCCAACATTTTGCAACAACAACAACAATTCTAACTTACGACAGCATCCTTCATATTTTGTTCACCATGAAAGAAGAACTAAAACTAAAAACTCACTTAAACTGGCTTCGCACATTTTTGCAGTTTTGTGCTGTTATTTGCTATACCAAATAGAAATCTTTGTTAGGTAGTTTGTTAGTATGCAGTGGTGTGTGAAACAATATCGCAAATATGGATGTATGAGTGAGTGTCTGAGGTATATATTGAAATATCGGCATATGGCTTCATATATGTGCGGAAAGGTAACGAAAACGATTAGATCCTTAATATGGACACACGCATTGTACGTACGCGTATTTTAATTGAAGTTCGGGTATTTTGCTGTATATTGGGTTTTTATAAGATACATTCTCAATGTTAACATTTTCTTAAAATTTTATATTTTTTTACGAATTAATTGTGGAGATGCATTGATTGGCGAAAATAGTAGCTTATGAATAACAAAAGAACGGCAATTGGAATAACTTTTAATATATATCTGAATTTGGTGAACATTTTTCTCAACGATAGTATCATTGCCCAAATATTTCGGTAATGGATTAAATAAAAAATATCACCCTCATAAAAATATCACCATTAAAATCTAACAAAAATGCGTTCCTCAAAATGTGGTTTTTTTGTCAAATTACCTTTCTTGAGAACAGTATGATTTCTTAGAAATTTACTTCATTTTTATTTTCTAGAAAAAAAATTTCATCTAAATATTTCTTAAATACAAATACAGACCACGACACTGCATAGCTCTGGACATGCTACGTATCTCATTTAAAAACACAATTACAAACGGACAAACAAATATAATAATTATATTTGCCAACAATGGACAGCTTGGCAAGTGGGCAATATTCCATAATAGACAGGCAGAGTAAATATCCTTCTAAGATATTTTCATTTTGTTCTTTCATTTCCTTATTTTCATTTTATGTAAATTTTCGACTCTTTGTTGGTCGTTTTGATAAAAATGTTGTCTCTTCCTCCACTTCGGGATGTTTAATTGTGTGCCATTTATTTTTATATTTGCCTTTTTAAGTCGACAACTATTTTGAATATTTGGCACATTCTATGCTGTCTTTTGTACTATTAGAGAGCACGAAAACCACAAGACACAAAATATTTACTAATATTGACAATTACGCCTAAATACATGTCCAAGTATGTATGCGTACGCTATTGAATTGGTCTGTTCTTAAAATTAAATAATAATGTAGATGGGTCTTATTGGGGAGGACAAAAGTGCCATGTGATAGAAGTAATATGGAAGTAGTTTTTTAGAATGAGGATACAATGGAAAGAGGATAGACCCTAGTTATTTTTGAGGATATACATAGTATCACGTTTCGAGTCGATTTAGCCATGTTCGTATGTGTGTCCATGTACATATTGAGTCTACAATGATTTAATATCAGAGCATCCCATGTATGTCGGACTTCATGACAGTCAGTCCGATGTACAGAGGACTAAAATATACATTTCTGACCTGGGCTAGGCTTAGATCTGACATTTCTGTACTTAGTAAGTTTTGGCGTATGACCACGTGCTGTGATGGATCTATTCATTCCAAAACAGCAATCGATCGTGTGGGCCTTCAAAGACCCTGAATCGAACATTAGTTATTTGTGGAAGAAGCACTTCGAAGTAAACGGTCGCCAATTTCTTCTTCAAAACGGGTTATGTCAAAACTGTTCCGCTTGAGCGTAGATGCTAAATTCTGTGTGGAACAACGGAAATGTTTGGATAAATTCGAAAAACGATTCAGACCGCATTATGACAATGTGAACTCAACTATATCGGCCCAAACCAAAAACTTATTGACCAGCGAAATAACTCAAGTAATTAGTAATCTCCCAGAAAGGTCTTACTTGTTAGATTGTGGCATTGAATCGATTTAAAGCCATAATTGCGAGGTTTCTCAACCGAAATGGAATGGGGTTGAGCCCATGAAAAAGTGGTTAAATCATGATGTAGAATACTATATGAGTCATTAAGTCCTTTGTATACCCTTCACCACACTCTGGTACAGGGTATTATGTCTTTGTGTATATGTTTGTAACGGGCAAAAGGAAACGAGATATACACATGGTTCCTATTGAGAATATGCACTTTCTGAGTCGATTTATGCATATCCGATCGTCTGTCCGTCTTTAGATGTTAAATTGTAAACAAAGTACAGGTCGCATTTATGATCCGATTTAGATGAAATTTGGCACAAGTCACTTATTTGGCCCAAGGACGAACCCTATTGAAATTGGAAAAATCGGTTCAGATTTAGATATAGCTCCCATATATATTTTCGTCCGATTTAAGGTAAATGGAGCACCAAGTCCCTATATATCTTTCGATTTGCACGAAATTTGGCACAGAGTACTGAATTAGGTCCACGTTTCAAGAAAATCGGTTCAGATTTAGATATAGCTCCCATATATAGTTTCGTTCGATTTAAAGTAAATGGTGCACAGAAGTCCCTATGTATCATTCGATTTGAACCAAATTTGGCATACACTACTGAATTAGGTTCAAAATGATGTGTGCTAAATTTCGTGAAAATCGGTTCAGATTTAGATATAGCTCTCATATATATTTTCGTCCGATTTATGGTAAATGGAGTATCAAAGTCCCTATATACCTTTCGATTTGCACGAAATTTTAATGGATATTTATACCTTCAAGCTTATGGCTAATGGGGGTGTGTATACTTTGGTACAGTGAAAATGTGCCTCATCGAAATATTGGTTCTAGGCCCATGTTTCATTGGACGAAATCCGTTTCAGAAAATGTTGATTTCATCCAAATTTTGCCTATCTTATTATTTCATCCAAACTTAGTTCAAGTTCGAAGGTGGGGAATATCGGTCCATTCCTTCGGGCTATAGGTCATATATAGTTCATTAAATAACCTTAGGTCCTAGTTTTTTATCTCGATAGCCTCCACACGTGAAATGATTACAACAGAGTCTTAGAACCAAACCCAAAACGCGGAACAAATCAGATAACTATTTTAATATAAACAAGTGAAATAGCGTTAAGTTCGGCCGGGCCGAACTTTGGATACCCTCCACCATAGTTATACTGACAGATATATGTAATGAAAATAAACATAACAAGTGGGCATATACCGATAATTCTCCAAACCGATTTATGTAAACCATTATGTACAAAAAATACAAATTTCAGCAATTTTTAATGTGGATTTTCCCTAAAATCTGTAAGCTCCAATAAGTGGACTGATACTAATAACGCATGGTAAAGAATAAAATTCTCAAACTACTGCAATTTAGATTGCAAAGTTATATAAGGCTATGCCTAAAGGGGGACCAATATTAATTACATGGTGTAGGAAGTATTGAATATTTGGGGATATGATTATATGAGGGCTATGCCTTATTAATGACCGGTATATGCCAATTTTGAACCCAATACTTTAATTGTTTATCTCAATACTTTCCTTCAGGAGTTACCACTATATTGAGGAGATGCCTAAATGTCTGCCGATATATCATTATGGTCATGTTTCAATTTTTTTTTATCACAATATCTTTAGAAGACGGGTAAAAATTGACTATTCCCCGTAACGACTACCCAACCCCAACACACGAAACAAATCAGATAACTATTTTAATACAAAAAGGAGTTATATGGGCCCCAGGACTACCCGTAAAAATGGGGTGAATATTCATAATGTTTGGTGCGGAGATTTGTTACCATATACGACTATAAAATACCATATTGCAGCGAATTCGGTTGAAAAACGCGCTCAAGGATCCCAAAATACCGAAAATTGGGGGGTACCCTTATATGGGGGCTACCCGAAAAAATTGACCTATATTCATAATTTTTGGTGAAGAGATTTGGAACATATTACGAATTCAAAATAATAAATTACAGCCAATTCAATTGAAAAATACGATAATAGTGAATATTTGGGGTTATGATTATATGAGGGCTATGCCTTATTTATTGACCGGTATATGCCAATTTTGAACCCAATATTTTAATTGTTTATCTCAATTCTTTCCTTCAGGAGGTATCACTATATTGAGGAGATGCCTAATTGTCTGCCGATATATCATTATGGTCATGTTTCAATTTTTTTTATCACAATATCTTTAGAAGACGGGTAAAAATTGACTATTCCCCGTAAAGACTACACAACCCCAACACACGAAACAAATCAGATAACTATTTTAATACAAAAAGGAGTTATATGGGGACTACCCGTAAAAATGGGGTGAATATTCATAATGTTTGGTGCGGAGATTTGTTACCATATACGACTATAAAATACCATATTGCAGCGAATTCGGTTGAAAAACGCGCTCAAGAATCCCAAAATGCCGAAAATTGGGGGGTACCCTTATATGGGGGCTACCCGAAAAAATTGACCTATATTCATAATTTTTGGTGAAGAGATTTGGAACCTATTACGAATTCAAAATAATAAATTACAGCCAATTCGATTGAAAAATACGATAAAAATCCCAAAATTCTGAAAATTAGGAGGTACCGCTATATGGGGATATAAAAATGGAAAACCCATAATGAATTTTCTCGAACACAATTTATATTTGATTGCATTTCATTCGAACTTCATTGTGTCTGCGACTTTATGTCGACGATCATAAAATACTTAATATTTAATACATTTTTATCACATATATATCCTCAATATTTTATGAGCATTACATACATACGTAAACTTAGACACACATACATATGTAAACTTGTCTATGTCTATTAGCATAATATTGTATTCAATAAAGCAATTGCTTTTGGCTCCTCCTCCTCCAATACAATGTATGTATGTGTACATTGGGCACACTCAGGAAACCATTCAATCTCTAAGTGATAAAAGCCATTGAAATTATTTCCCCAGTCTTACTTGATACATATTTTAATATAACAACAAAATACACTTTATTTATTTATTTATTTTTTTTTTTTTTGGTTATGTCTTTAACCTTTGTACAAGTAAAGGCTTCTCCCCGAATAGTGTAACTAAACTAAAGCCACCCTTCTATCCGCCTTTGTGACACTTATATGCCCGTTCTTGTCATTAAATATTGACATTTTAAGCTATACACTTATTTTCCCTTTTGCTGCTGTGGGATTATGTGCCAAATTGACTTAGGTAGCCAAGCTAACTGTCACTGTTTTAAGATTTTCCACATTGGCATATTCCCATATAGTGTATAAATCTTCTTTTTGTTTGTTGTTGTTGCTTTTCATTCATAAAATTTAAAAGTGAACCATCATGGATACCATTGGCTTCTTAAGATTGCAGACATAATGGGGACAGGGCAAACGTAGTATGTATAAAGAAAAGAAAACAGGCAGCCAACGAATACGACAATATGAATACCTTATAGGAATTTGGTATCGGTGATAAGAGGATTAGAGAAGACGTTAATTTCCTTTCAGTTTTTATTCGCTAGATCATTGGTAAAATTTTTATAATCGGATATACAATTCAAGTTTTTCCAATATTGATATTACAATATAATTAAAATATTGCTACTGACATGATTTTCTGTATATTTTTTCTGCTTTCTCAGACAAAATTGTGCTCACAGATTTCTGTAAAATAGACTTTTTGGGAAATTTCTATAAATCTCGCGATAGAATCCCCATCCATCTTTAAAATCCTCGTCCAAGGAGCACTTGGAAAACATGAATTTGATCGACTACTACTTGAAACGAGTCATATATTAAATCAGTGAGCGGAAGAGTATAAAGGGACGGGGCCAAACATACTATACCATACGCTACTACTACTGAACATTAACTTTGTGCAGATCTGGTCGATATTTCACTGTATTTTCACCAACTAGTGTGATAATGGTAGCATGGGTACTTGCGCAAACAGACGAGGCAGCTCTTGGGGTGTTTGAAAGGAAAATTCTCCGAAAGATCTAAGGGACGATCTGCGTCGACGGTGAATATCGACGTCGAATGAACCACGAGCTTTACAATTTATATGCGGACATCGACATAGTCAGTCGTATTGAGCTGCAGCGACTACGATGGCTAGGCCATGATCGGCGAATGAATGAGAATGCCCCAGCTCAAAAATATGCATAGAATCACTTTTTAAGTCGATTAATACATGTCCGTCTGTCAATCTGTCTGTCCATGTTAAATTGTAAACAAACGCAAGCATTTATGATCCGAATTGAAAGAAATTTGGCATAGATCACTTTTTTGGCCCAAGGACGAGCCCTATTGAAATTGGGAAAAATCGGTCCAGATTTACATATAGCACCCATATATATTTTCGTCCTATTTAATGTAAATGGTGTACCTATGTCCCTATATATCGTTCGTGTGATGTGTGTTAAGTTTCCTTGAAATCGGTCCAGATTTAGATATAGCTTCCACAGATATTTTCGTCCGATTTAAGGTAAATGGTGTACCAATGTCCCTACATATCATTCGATTAGCACGAAATTTGGCATATCGTAATGAATTATGTCTAGAATGATGTGTGTTAAGTTTCCTGGAAATCGGTCCAGATTTAGATATAGCTCCCATATATATTTTCGTCCGATTTAAGGTAAATGATGCCCCAAAGTCCCCAAATGTCTTTCGATCTGCACGAAATTTGGCACAGCGTAATTAATTAGGTCTAGAATGATGTGTGTTAAGTTTCCTAAAAATCGGTTCAGATTTAGATATAGCTCCCATATATATTTTCATCTGATTTTATGTAAATGGTGCACCAAAGTCTCTATATGTCTTTCGATTTGCACGAAATTTGGCATAGCGTACTGAATTGCGTCTATAATAATGTGTGCAAAGTTTCGTGAAAATCGGTTCAGATTTATATATAGCTTCCATATATATTTTCATCCGATTTTAGGTAATTGGTGCACCGTGTGCTAAGTTTCGTGAAAATATGTTCAGATTTAGATATAGCTCCCATATATATTTTCGTCCGAATTTATGTAATTGGTGCACCAAAGTCCCTATATATATTTCGATCTGCATGAATTTTTGTATAGGGTACTGAATTAAGTCCTAATTATACCCTACACAACTATGTTATCAGGGTATTATAGCTTTGTGCAGCCCCAAGAGTTTGTAACGCCGCGAAATATTGGTCCTAGACCCACCTTTAAGTATACCGATCGTCATATCTCGACTAGCTGAGTTGATCTACACATGTGTGTCCGTCCGTCTGTCCATTATGGACCATTCTTCACGAAATTTTGCATGTAGGATGGGTTCTGCCCAATAAAGGCCCCTATTGTTTTTGGTAAATATCGATTAATATCTAGGGGATTAAATAGACCAAATACTTAATTTTTATCGTTTTTTCTGGTCGCTCTAGAGGCCGCAATTATATCGGGCCACAGAATAAGCATGCCTGTTTTGATAAGGATCGGTCAATATTTAGCGGTTCAAATGGAACCTGACTTTTGTGTAAAAAATTACAAAATGTTTATTTTATGGTGTATAAATTCGCATCTGAAGGACATAGACCCGAAAAGTGGTTGGTATATCGCAGGGGAAATGGTTGGCCTTTAAACTGATACCAATTATATGGTCGTATGTACTCAGATGTGGGAGTTACACGTAAATATTTACAGGTGCTTACGTATTCAGATATTATTTAGTAACCCTTTACCACACTAGAGGGCGGAAATACAGCGCTCATCGCTTTAAAATTTTCCATGAAGTTCCAGTTATGGTCAAGGATAACGCCTATAATTTTCGGTGACGATCAGATAATTATATTGTGATGAAGTGGACCGAAAACTTTTGTTTTTTTTGTGTTTTTTCGTGTCGATATATAAGCTGCAATGGGAATAAGAAGATCTCAACACAAGGGATGGGAATCTGGACAAGTAATTAGAAGGGCTGTACTGAACATTAGTAATAATTGTCCTCTAGGTGGTCTAGATGGTTCAAATATCGCGAAATATTGCCCAAGCTCAGATATAAATCCTCAGAAAGTTAGTTGTTCGTGGAAGTTGTGTAGGGTATCATATGGTCGGCCCCGTCCGACTATACTGCTCCGCTCACTGGTTCTTCTTCAGATTTGTTTTCAATGGCTGTAACTTTTTAACCAATTGCTCGACTAACACAAATAAGGTGGGATTCGTTAAAGAATCGGAAAGCTATTTTAAAAAATTCGATTAAGGGGTCCCCCCCCATCGGCGTCAAAAATTTTAATTCAAATCTGCACTAATTCAAATTTCAAGAGAAAATCTCAAGAACTCTTGAATATATAGCCGATTTATTGTGTCAGCATCAAGTGACGGCTAAAGGGTTTCTCAAACTTTAAACGCGTTTTTTTCTGTTGTGAATGGCGGGAACGATAATTCAAAAACTAATGACCCAATCGATTCCAAATTTGTACACGTTTCTCTGTGTGTATAGCTATCGTATGAACTGGGATAAAGCTAATCGGTGAAGATCTTCCTTATTTTTTAACTTGGTTTTTTTTTAAATTAGCGATATTCCAAAAATATTTTTTCAAAGGTCCGCCATTGTGTTATTTCTAACACCGTTGGAATTTTCAAATTCCGATGTTCCAGTGGGGAGTTATCATGCCCGCCATCAAAAATAAGGACTTTTCTTTAATTACAAAAAACAATAACAAAATGTTTTTGTAAATTATTTTTCTTCTCTTTTAAATCTTCAATTATATATGTGCAAAGTTACAAACATTAACATGCCTTGGTATTGATTTACCACCCCATTGAAAATCTAGAAAAATTAAAATCCTGATTGGGGGGGGGGGGTCCCTTAAGTTATGATCTTATAACATACTAAATTTTATATCTTTGATAATACGTATAAACTTTGGAACTGTTGAACTTCTCAGCTTTCATATGACACACATTAAGTAGTTCCAATGGTATGACTTAAAAAGTCTACTGCATCAATAGATGGCGCTACGGTCGCCAAATCATAAGTCACAAACACATTGATGAACATAGTTTACCATCTATTCAATAACATAGAATGTACAAATATTTACTTTCTGGCTGGTTGGTTGGCTGGCTGAATAGTTCGATATAGGATTGACTATATTATGGTAGCGTATAAATTCCATACTAGCTTGTTTGTCAATCCGACATTATGCATTGCTTCGGCAAGATATGTGAATACGTAATGAGAAAGCAAAACGAATAGAAGAAACTTTACCATGGTAACGGCACATCTACTGATGAGGGTAAATTTCTATATTTCCACGATAGCATTTAATAGCAAACCTCTGCTATGGGACTAAGGGAAGGTCAATGATATTCAATAGGGTTTTGTCATCAATATAATGGGGATTATTTACATCACCCAGAGTTTTATAGTCTATACGTATAGCTATGTACAAGTATACGTACTTTCATAAACTTCGATAAATAATGTGAAAGTGAAAAATATTCTACGAGAAAGTAAAAGTTCAGAGACTGTGTCATAAAATCATCATATTTATGGCTGTTTCAAATTTTCACTAGGAACAGTTGAAATTTACGATAGCATTGCATTGCATAGTTGAATATATTATGAAAATATATCATCCGTTGGACTATTCCTGTACTTCTAGAAAATGTAACAATTCTATGATCAATTTTGTACGTTGTGCAAAATTTGATATCAATCTGACTAACATGAGCAGTTTGATGCCCAATTTACTTAAAATTGGGCGAAAATATATATGGAAGCTATATCCAAATATGAAGCAATCTCAACGAAACTTGTCACAGGTTAGGTTATACTAATTTCAGTACGTTTTGTTCCTACCAGGCTGTTGGTTCCTTGGTGCATCAATTACTTAAAATCAATCTATAACAAACGGGAGCTATATCTAAATCTCAACCGATTTTCACAAAACTTGGCACCCAACATTCTGGACTAAATTTACATTAAATCGGACGAAAAAATATATGGGAGCTATATTTAAACCTTGACCGATTTTCACGAAACTTGACCGACATCACTCTAGGCTCAATTCGGTACGTTATGCCAAATTTCGTGCAAATCGAAAGATATATAGGGACTTTGGTGCACCATTTACATGAAATCGGACGGAACTATATATGGGAGCTATATCTAAATTTGGGCCGATTTTCACGAAACTTGGCATACCATACTCTAGGCTCAATTCAGTACGTTATGCGAAATTTCGTGCAAATCGAAAGATATATAGGGACTTTGGTGCACAATTTACTTCAAATCGGACGAAACTATATATAGGAGCTATATCTAAGTCTGGACCGATTTTCTCGAAACTTGGCAGACATCACTCTAGGCTCAATTCAGTACGTTATGCGAAATTTGGTGCAAATCGAAAGATATATATGGACTTTGGTGCACCATTTACATTAAATCGGACGAAACTATATATGGGAGCTATATCTAAATCTGGACCGATTTTCTTGAAACGTGACGATCATTACTCTTGGCTCAATTCAGTACGTTATACTAAATTTCGTGCAAATCGAAAGATATATATGGACTTTGGTGCACCATTTACATGAAATCGGACGAAAGTATATATGGGAGCTATATCTAAATCTGGACCTATTTCCTCGAAACGTGGCAGACATCACTCTAGGCTCAATTCAGTATGTTATGCTAAATTTGGTGCAAATAGAAATATATATATATAAATATATATATGGACTTTGGTGCACCATTTACATCAAATCGGACGAAACTATATATGGGAGCTATATATAAATCTGGACCGATTTTATTGAAACTTGGCATGCATTACTCTAGGCTCGAGTCAGTACCTTATGCCAAATTTCGTGCAAATCGAAAGATATATATGGACTTCGGTGCACCATTTACATGAAATAAGACGAAACTATATATGCGATTTTCTCGAAACTTGGCAGACATCACTCTAGGCTCAATTCAGTACGTTATGCTGCATTTGGTGCAAATCGAAATATATATATGGACTTTGGTGCACCATTTACATCAAATCGGACGAAACTATATATGGGATCTATATCTAAATCTGGACCGATTTTCTTGAAACTTGGCATACATTACTCTAGGCTCAATTCAGTACGTTATACCAAATTTCGGGCGAAGCTTTATATGGTATCTATATATAAATCTGAACCGATTTTCACGAAACTTGGCAGACATGATTTTAGGCTCAATTCAGTAGGTTATACTAAATTTCGTGCAAATCGACAGATATATATGGTCTTTGGTGCACCATTTACCTTAAATTGGACGAAAATATATACGGGAGCTATATCTAAATCTGAACCGATTTTTCCCAATTTCAATAGGGTTCGTCCATGGTGCAAGCAAATGAGCTGTGCTAAGTTTCATCCAAATCGGATTATATATGCGACCTGTACTTTGTTTACAATTTAACACCAACAGACGGACGGACATGCATAAATCGACTGAGAAAGTGATTCTATGCATATTCTCAAAAGGAACTATGGGTCTATCTCGTTTCTTTTTGCCTGTTACAAACATATGCACTAAGACATTATACCCTGTACCACAATGTGGTGAAGGGTATAAAAAAGCATTTTTTTTGAAAATGCTTTAGAGTCATCAATATTCCGAAAGCGGATATATATTTGGCCTTACCAAAAATGTGGACCGTAGATTCAGTGATTAACGTGAAGAAGTTGTTTAGCCAGGAGGAACTCCGAATGTCAAATTACTGTCTCCTCGATTGGAAAAAAAAATTTAAAGAAACGGTTATATCCGACATGTAATGATCACATTTTGCCAAACCATTCAGTGCAGTATACAGTTCAAAGTAAAAGTAAATATCCCCATGATGAAATGCATACATGTTAGCCGCGCAAATTTCAGCCCGGTCTTTTTATACCCTACACAACTATGTTGTCAGGGTATTATAGCTTTGTGCAGCCCCAAATGTTTGTAACGCCGCGAAATATTGGTCCTAGACCCACCTTTAAGTATACCGATCGTCATATCTCGACTAGCTGAGTCGATCTAGACATGTGTGTCCGTCCGTCCGTCCGTCTGTCCATTATAATTTGTAAACACGATACAGGAGTTGATAGCATATCCAAGAGGAGTGGTTTTCCTTTAAATTGATACCAAATATAGTGATGTATCTACTCAGATGTGGGAGTTACAGTCAAATATTTACAGGTGCTTACGTATTCAGATATTATTTAGTAACCCATTACCACATTAGAGGGAGAAATATCGCGCTGATGGCTTTGAAATTTTTCATGAAGTTTCAGTTATGGTCAAGAACAACGCCTACAATTTTCGGTGATGATCAGATTAAAATTTTTGGATGAAATGGACCGAAAACATATTTTTTGTGTGTTTTCGAGTAGAGTATAATCCGAAAATCTCAACACAACCTACCGTGAAGGTAATCTGGACAAGTAAATAGAAGGATTGTACTGAATATTCGAAAAAAGTAAGGAAGAGGTGTTGTTAACCTCTAATCGGACAAGAGGGGGCAAATATCACGAAATATTACTCAGACTATTAAACATCCTCAGAAAGTTAGAGTTCGTGGTAGTTGTGTAGGGTATCGCATGGTCGGCCCCGTCCGACTATACTGCTCCGCTCACTGGTTTATTTTTTTTTTACTCGTAGCACGTATTTTTTCGTTCTGTTAAATATTTTGAAAAACTGAATATTCCATTCAATTTGAATATTCTGAATAGTCTATTGTAACAATTACTAAATTATAAAAATGTGAACCTTGTCATTAGCTATATTAAATGTTTGACAAAAATATCTTCCATACTATGTTGGTGGGTATAATTAAATTAAATGAAATAAATAAGACAATTCTCTCCCTCAATAAAACGAATAACGAAAATTTACATTTCGCGATATGACATCTGAAATAATGAGAACCGCAAAATTCGCCGTGTCAAAAATGATAATTTAAAACAACACAAAGGCACAAATGTTATGTCAACAACAGTAAATACAAAAAAAAAAAAAGCCGAAACAGTCCTCTTAAAAATGAACATAACCAGCAAAATATTATGCAAATTTAAACAGTCGTGAACAATGTTCAGCCTCTGAACAAGCGACACACAATCGAACAACACACAGAAAACAAGCAAACCAGAAGAAATCACAACAACAAAACAGCCCGAAAAGGATTTTCAATGCCTTTTTGCCGTCGTTCTCGGTTTTTTGTTTCCTCTACTTTAAAGTTGTTACCAGATATCCTGCTGGGCATATTTCTTAAATGGCAATGCAAATAATCAGGGCAAAATGTAGATTACAAACACCCTGAGTACACAGGCAAAGGCAAAAGGAGAGAAAAGGAATGCCATAAATTCTAGCAAAGAACACACGTAGTGGTACACAGCAAATCTTAAAGAAACGCTGTAAGGACTTCACAGAACAAGACAAGAAAAGAGACAAAGGAAATAATGTCTGGACCATTATGGCCAATATGATGCAAAGCAAGTAAGGAAAGAAGCAAATTTGTAGGGGGGTGATCTATATGATACCCTACACCGTTTTGAGTATACAAAGGTGTTCTAGGAATATTGTGATAACAAATAAAAGACTTGGTACACTGTATTATACCCTACACAACTATGTTGTCAGGGTATTATAGCTTTGTGCAGCCCCAAAAGTTTGTAACGCCGCGAAATATTGATCCTAGAACCACTTTTAAGTATACCGATCGTCATATCTCGACTAGCTGAGTCGATCTAGACATGTGTGTCCGTCTGTCTGTCCATTATAATTTGTAAACACGCTACAGGCCTCAGTTATGGACCAATCTTCACGAAATTTTGCATGTAGTCTAGGTTCGGTCTAATGAAGACCCCTATTATTTTTGGTAAAGATCGGTTAATATTTAGGGGATGAAATGGACCAAATACTAAATTTTTGTCGGTTTTTCTTGTCGCTCCAGAGCCGCAGTTATGGTCCGAACATCGTGAAATTTTACATTTTGATAAAGATCGGCCAATATTTAGCGGGTCAAATGGACCCTGACTTTTTTGTGAAAAATTACAAAATTTTTATTCTGGGGTGTATATACTTGCTCCCAAAGGACATATACCCGAGAAGTTGAAGGTATATCCAAAAGGAGTTGTTGACCTTCAAATTGATACCAATTATATGGCTGTATGTACTCTGATGTGGGAGTTATACGTAATTAGGTAAAGGTAACTATGTGCATAGTATTACTATTACTCCATTAGAGGACGGAAATGTCTCGCTGATCGCTTTAAAATTGTACATGAATTTCCGATTTTTGTCAAGGACGACACCTATAGTTTTCGGTGAAGTTGAGATTTCATTCAGGGGGGTGCAATGAACCGAAAATTTTAATTTTGTCAGATTTTCTAGACGCTCTAGAGGCAATTATATGCAGAACATCACATATTTTACAAGGTTAAGGGGATCTGACCAAATACTTAGAGCGGCTGTTTAGATGATGATCGGTCAATGTTCCGAGGGTCGAATCAACCAAAACCTAAAGTGACCATTTTTTTATTTTACAGGCTAAAAATTCACTTCAAGAAAAAACATTTTGGATAATATGCAAGACGTAGAAAGTGGAGTTGTTGATCGATAATCGGAAAAAGTGTACAAGTATAACGAATATAACCCAGGCTCACAATATAGAACCGCCGAAAGTTTGCTTTTCTTGGTAGTTGTGTAGGGTATCATGATGATTGGCATAACGTACTGAATTGAGCCTAGAGTGATATTGGTCAAGTTTCGTGAAAATCGGTCAAGGTTTAGATGTAGCTCCCACATATATATTTTCGTCCGATTTAATGTAAATTTAGTCCAGAATGATGGGTGCCAAGCTTCGTGAAAATCGGTTGAGATATAGCTCCCTTTTATTATAGATTGTTTTTAAGTAATTGACGCACCAAGGAACCAATAGGCTGGTAGGAACAAAACCTACTAAAATTAGTATAAAGTAACCTTTTACAAGTTTCGTTGAAATCGCTTTATATTTGTATATAGCTTCCATATATATTTTCGCCCGATTTTAAGTAAGTTGGGCATCAAACTCCTCATGTTAGTCAGATTGACATCAAATTTTGTACAACGTACAAAATTAAGCATAGAATTGTTACGTTTTCTAGAAGTACAGGCATAGTCCCACGGATGACCTATTTATATTTGTTTGAAGTCGATTTTCATACTTTTGTCCGATTGTAACAAACGAAAGATATGTTTGTGTATAGATCTAGGTAGATTCACATTTAGATAAATAGGATCAGCTGTTTAATATACCCATAGTGGTGAAGGGTACCATATAGTCGGCCCCGTCGATTTTACTGCTTTCCTTACTGGTTTTTATGCACATCTCTGGTGGACGTTTTTATTTTTTTTATTTTGCATTTTTCCACAATGTGGTGTAGGGCACAACGGAAGATAGTAGCAAAAACATAAACACAACAACAACACTAGTGGTAGACTCAAAAGCATTTAATATCGTTTATTTAAAGTTCTTGCCCAAGAATGCAGAGAGATTAGTTAGATTGAATTTAGCAAGAACAAAAACAACAACAACAATGTAAGGACATTAAGGTTACCTGTCTGCAGCAAACAAAATACTTACGTAATATTTCCAAAAACTGAACGTTTCCTTTTTGCTAATACAACCTTACATTGAAGCTGCTCGATAATTTCTATCTAAGCAGTCCAGGTGGAGAAGATAACGGTTATTGTTGTTGGTTTTTTTTTTGTTGAATGAGGACGTTATACAATGAGTTTATCCTGCCCTATTAACATTTAGGCTTACTGAATGTAGCAAATGAAGATGAGAAAATAGAAAGAGAAAACAGCACAAAAACAAACTGAAATACAGAGGCAAATGCAAGATCTAAGGATTAAGAAGCTGTAAACAAAGGTTGTGTATACAGACGATTGCGAGAGTAAAAAAATTCAATCTAATTGACTGCTAACATGTACTACATACAAAAAAACGAAGGTGCCACATTACATTTGGAAAGAAATAAAAACTAATTTGGGGGCAGCGTAATCGGCACAAAATGGACTTTTAAACCAGTGAGCGGAGCAGTATAGTCGGACGGGGCCGACCATATGATACCCTACACAACTTCCACGAAAATTCTGAGCTTGGGCAATATTTCGCAATATTTGCACCCTCTTGATGTCAACAAATATAACTAATTAATATTTAGTACAGCTTTTCTAATTACTTCTCCAGTTTACCTTCACCATGAGTTGTGTTATGATGTTCGACTTTCAATTGAGGCCTATAGATCGACTCGAAAAAAACATCAACAAATTAAGTTTTCGGTCCACTTCATACCAAAATTAGTATCTGATCATCATCGAAAATTATAGGCGTTATCCTTGACCATAACTGGAATCTCATGGAAAATTTTAAAGCGACCAGCGCTATATTTCCGTCCTCTAGTGTGGGGATGGGTTACTAAATACTATCAGAGTACGTAAGCACCTGTACATATTTAAGTGTAACTCCCTCATCCGAGTACACACGACAATATAATTGGTATCAATTTAAGGGTTAACCACGCCTCTTGGACCACGCCTCTATCAACTTCTGGGGGTCTATGTCCTTCAGGGATAAATTATACGCTATAAAATACAAATTGTGTACCTTTTTACACAAAAGTCAGGGCCCATTTGACCTACTAAATATTGGCCGACCTTTATCGAAACAGGCATGCTTATTGTTTGGCCCGATCCCCCTCCATGTAAAAATTCGCGATGTTTGGGCCATAATTGCGGCCTCTGGAGCGACCAGAAAACCAGACAAAAATAAAGTTTTTGGTCCATTTCATCCCCTAAACATTAACCGATCTTTAAGAAAAAAATAGGGGGTTCATTAGCCAGAACCCATCCTACATGCAAATTTCATGAAGATTGGTCCATAACTGTGGCCAAATTACAATGGACAGACGGACGGACGGACACACATGTCTAGATCGACTCAGCTAATCAAAATATGACGATCGGTATACTTAAAGGTGGGTCTAGGACCAATATTTCGCTGCGTTACAAACTTTTGGGGCTGCACTAAGCTATGATACCCTGACAACGTAGTTGTGTAGGGTATAAAAATTACTGAAATTCTCTTTCGTAGCACCTTGACATATACGTCGGAGACTCTGTAAGTCGAAATGGTCGTTATATGGTAAATGATGGTCGTTATAAGCGAAATCAAAGGTATATCCTTATAACCGAAATGTAGGCATGGAATATTTACCAACTAATAAGAGACAAGTGTATATAATTACAGCCAATTCGGTTGAAAAATGTACCCAAATTTCTGAGGTATCCCTTTCTTAGAGAAGTGACAATGTTTGTTAAAATTTCCAAAGCTCTATCTTATATTGCGAGTTTTTACAGCATGCACTTCATCCTGAATATGATATTTTCTAATTAAAAAGCCTCCTGATTTCATAATCAATAATGTCACACATAATGCAAACACACACACACACATCCATTGTTTGCCTGTCTTTCCACACAATGCTGTTGTTGTCTACTAAGAAATAATCAATTTCACAGTCCATTTAATGTATAAAACAAAGCAACGACTGCTCATCACCCTCAGGTATAAAATGTCCAGTCAGTTGAAATTATATATAAAGTTTTTACATTGTAAAATGTCTGGTGCATTATTCTGGCAGAAGACCTTGAAGTTTTGGCAAATGGTTTCAAGGTCTCTTGGGGGGATAAATCACAACAAAAGCGAAAAAATATTATGACACAGATATGCTTCGGTCATGTCATATTAATGCATATAACAATAGTGTCACATCTTTAAAATTTTGATTAGCTGGAAGCAGAAAGTTTATGTGCATGTTTATTATTAAAAAAGTAAAATATGTGAGATATATTTGAAAATAAATGTAGAGGTGAAATGTAAATGGGACTTTTTTAAATCAATGTCACACTCATCGACTTAAATCGGCACGTTTTGGAAGCGGTCAAACATGAAATTAACAATTTATTCGCCGTAAAGTTATGATTTGATACCAAATTAATTCTTTCTTCTGGAACATCAAGACAAATAAAATGGTTGCTAAACGATTTTTGTTGTCAGCCATATTTTGAAAGTGTGTCAATCGGAGTGGAGAAATTGCTATATATTACCGAAAAATGTTTCAGGTCATATTGCGCATTTGCTGCATGACAGGCCAAAGTCAAAAAAGTCATTATACCCTACACAACTATGTTGTCAGGGTATTATAGCTTTGTGCAGCCCCAAAATTTTGTAACGCCACAAAATATTGGTCCTAGACCAACCTTTAAGTATACCGATCGTCATATCTCGACTAGCTGAGTCGATCTAGACATGTGTGTCCGTCCGTCCGTCTGTTCATTATAATTTGTAAACACGATACAGGCCACAGTTATGGACCAATCTTCACGAAATTTTGCATGTAGGATGGGTTCTGGCTAATGAAGACCCCTATTTTTGGTAAAGATCGGATTATATTTAGGTGACGAAATGGACCAAATACTTAATTTTTGTCGGTTTTTCTGGTCGCTCCAGCGAATTTTTGCATGGAGAAGGGGATCGGGCCAAAAAATAAGCTTGCCTGTTTTGATAGAGATAGGCCAATATTTAGCGGATCAAATGGACCCTGACTTTTGTGTGAGTGGTAGACCTAGAAATTGATTGAATGATTGATTTATTTGTCGTGTGTACTCGGATGTGGGAGTTACACTTAAATATGTACAGGTGCTTACGTACTCAGATAGTATTTAGTAACCCATTACCACACTGTAGGGTGGAAATATACCGCTGATCGCTTTGAAATGTTTCGTGAGGATCCCGTTATCAAGGCCATGCCTATAATTTTCGGTGATGATCAGATAATAATTTTGGGATGAAGTGAACCGAAAACTTAATTTGTGTGTGTGTGTGTTTTTTTGAGTCGATCTATAGGCCACAATTGAAAGCCGAACATCACAACACAAGCCACGGTGAAGGGAATCTGGATAACTAATTAGAAGGAATGTACTGAATATTAGTAATATTTGTTGACCTCTAGTCAGTCAAAAGGGTGCAAATATCGCGAAATATTGGCCAGACTCAGAATATAGAACCACACAAAGTGAGATTTTCTAGGAAGTTGTGTAGGGTATCATATGGTCGGCCCCGTCCGATTATACTGCTCCACTCACTGGTTTTTGGGTTAAGGATGTTGAATTGTTTGCTATATCAGACCTCATGTCTGGTAAAAAATGCAGACCAATATCGATTACACACACTGATTAAGAGAGAGTTAGGTGAGAGTCGATTGAAAACTTAATGAGTGAAACTGCCAAACTGGATTTTCTGGAAATGCTGGTAAACATATTCACGTAGACGGAAATAATTTCTGAATAAAAACTAAAGAAATAAAAAAACCAATATGGAAATAGTAAAGTCGGACTGGGCCAACTATATGATACCCTTCACCACTTTGGGTATATTCTACATATGTATCCTAACAGACGACGCGTTTTTGTTATATATCTATATCTGAACCGATTTCGGGGAAACTTGCCAGAGACTAATTTATATTACATCTGTACGTTGTGTCAATCGGCCTAGCTATGGATCTCTTCACGAAGCTTAGCAACATCATTCTAGACTTAATTCAGTAACCTATACCAAAATTCGTGCAAATCGAAAGATATATAGGGACTTTGGCGAACCAATTACATAAAATCGGACGAATATATATGGGAGCTATATCTAAATCTGAACCGATTTTCACGAAACTTTCCACACATCATTCTAGCCATAATTCAGTACGCTATAACAAATTTCGTGCAAATCAAATAATTTTCAGAGATTTTGGTGTACCAATTACCTAAAATCGGATGAAAATATATATGGGAGCTATATCTAAATTTGAATCGATTTTCACGAAACTTTTCACACATCATTCTTGACTTAATTTAGTACCCTATGCCAAAATTCGTGCAAATAAAAAGATTTGGAGGTACTTTGATTCACCAATTACCTAAAATCGGGCGGAACTATATATGGGAGCTATATCTAAATCTGAACCGATTTTCTCAAAACTTTTCACACATCATTCTAAACTTAATTCAGTACGCTATGCCAAAATTCGTGCAAATCAAAAGATTTCCAGGGACTTTAGTGAACTATTTACCTAAAATCGGGCGAAGCTATATATGGGAGCTATATCTAAATCTGAACCGATTTTCAAGAAACTTGACACCCATCATTCTAGAACTAATTCATTGCGCTGTGTCAAATTTCGTGCAAATCGAAAGATATATAGGGACCATTACGTTAAATCGGACAAATATATATGGGAGCTATATCTAAATCTGAACAGATTTTTTCCAATTTCAATAGGGTTCGTCCTTGGGCCGAATAATTGAACTAGGCCAAATTTCATCCACTTCGGATCATAAATGCGACTTTTTTTACAATTTAACATGGACAGACAGACAGACGGACGGAAGGACATAATAAATCGACTTAGAAAGTTATTCTATGCATATTCTCAGAAGGAACCCTGTGTCTATCTTGTTTCCTTTTGCCTGTTACAAGCATATGCACAAAGACATAATACCCTGTACTACAGTGTGGTGAAGGGTATAAAAAAGGAGCAACATGTGGACAAATGAAAGATTTGAAGTTAGTTAGGCAGAGGTGCATATTTAGGCGAAAAGTAAAAAAAACTGCGTTAACAATGAGCGATATATGAATGTAACAATATGGAAAAAACATGGATCTATATATAGAAGCTCAAGTCCTAGTTTATTTTGGAGTCAATATATATAAATCTTAACCGATTAGAAGTATACTTGATACAAGTTGTTAATATGTGTATTTATTTGCTTCTACACTATCACAAAGATACAGGAATGCACAAAGACACAAAAGTGTTGTGTAGTGCATATGATTGTGGTGTATCCGACACAAATATAATTAAAACTGTTGCGTTCCACTGACCTCGGTTAACTGTAGGCACATGTACAAAATCCCGATGTGACATAATTGCAAATATCACTAATCAAACATACATACACACATAGATATAGTCATATATGAATGGGTGTGGGTATATTACAAATCAATTCCATCAATTATTTACCTCCGTATGTGGTTTGTAATCGATATGTCAACATAGAATACCAATCGCTTGCTTATAGACCATTTGAAAATATCAACAAATAGTTGAAGGAAATCAATATGCAAAAGACTCAACGAAAAACTCTCTGCGAGAATCTCGTCCGCAGATGAGAATACAACATTTTCGGCTCTGTCGCCACAAACCACCAGTGAGTTGTCCACAAAATGTTATCAGAGTGGTAGCACAGACTTCATACAAGTTATATTCGAAATATATGTGGGAATTGGCTCCGGGTAAAATCCCTTATCACTCTACGTCATTTGAATTTAAGGTCTCAGTGCACTGGTCTCCGTTGTCACTGATTAGAGTTACGTATGAAATAGCGTTTCGTTATTTTAAACATGCATCAACATGTTTGCATTGGAAAACATTGCCCAGCGGTGGAATCGATGTCTGTTTTGTTTTCTCTATGGCAAATAACAAAAAAAAAAAAAAAAAAATGTGAAAATACTCTGTGGTTTTCACATCTTATTGCATTTTTTTGAAATCCATGTGAGTGTGTGTATGCGAATGTTTGTGTATTTTTTACTTTGTAGTTTTTACTGCTACATACAAACACGGAATTGGGGGTAGAATCTCAGTTTTGTATTTAAATTTGTCATTCCTTTTGTAGCGCTTCGAAATATATATATATATATAGCCTTGTAAATTATATATATTCGTTGGCGTTTTTTTATGTAAAAATATAATTATCTCATTTTAGTTAAAGCTTTGCAACTTGTTCTGAATGCTACCTTGAATTTGTTTTAAGATATAAGCCTATATAATTACTGTAACTAGCCCAATAAAAGTTGGCGACCCAAAGCAACAGAAAGAAAAGAAAATCAAGGAGATTGTATGTAGGAGGCTACGTGTGCTCACTTGACTTGCCGAATTGACGCTTGAATGACACTACATATTCCTGCCAAACCCATACATAATGTTACATCCGCTAAAATACTATTCTTAAATCACCTCTATTCTGTAGCCGAATTGGAGTATGGTATACTTTACCCGGGCCGATACCCTACACAACTACACCGAAAATTTAACATTCTGCGGTTCTATATTCTGAGCCTGGGAAATGTTTTGTCATATTTAATTGTTTTCTTTTTTCATATTTAATAATGTAAAGGTCAACAACTCCACTTTTCAACAGTGGCATATTTTCCAAATTTTGTTTTCCCGAGGTAAATATTTACGCCGTAATATACAAATTTGGTCACTTTAGGTTTCGGTTGATTTGACCCTCGGAATGTTGACCGATCATCATCTATACAGCCGTTCTAAGTATTTGGTCATATCTTGTTGTTGTGCATATAATAATGACCTCTAGAGCGACTAATAAATCGGTTCATTGCAAGCCCTTAAATATCATCTCAACATCACCGAAAATTAAAGGCGTCGTCCTTGACCATAACTAATTACAATGCGATATTTTAGATTGGTGCTTATGAAATGTCGGATGCTTATGTGGTTGTATAAAACTGTATATTTTTCTTCAAAATCTGTTTATTCAATGAAAATATGCTCCATTCGCTTCAATACACTTCTCCCAAGGAGGATTTAAAGCATAGATGCCTGTCTTAAAAAAATTTGGTCTTAATAATTAATAAACTCTGATATAGAGTTATTAGACTGTCTTCATTTTCATAGTGTTTTCCCCCTAAAAACAGCTCAGAAAATGGCGCAAATGTCGTCAGAATTCATAACCGCAATAAACTCAAAAGATATAACAAAAAGGAAGACCTTCGAGAAAACATATTTTGGTGAAATGAGTTTCTGGCAATGGACAATACAACTATGAATGAGGTTACGCCAAAGACAAAAGTATAACGAAAACAGGGAGACAAACGTCTGGTTCCATTGACTCGTATATCATTAAAAGTAGGAAATCATTTTTATCCCAAATTTTCAGTGCATTATGCTATCGAATAGTTCACTCCTTTTTATACCCTTGACCACACTGTGGTACAGGATATTATGTCGTTGTGCATAAGTTTGTAACAGGCAAACGGAAACGAGATAGACACATGGTTCCTTTTGAGAATATGCATAGAATCACTTTCTAAGTCGATATATGCATGTCCCTCCGTCCGTCTGTCTGTCTATGTTAAATTTTAAACAAAGTGCAGGTCGCATTTATGATCCGATATGGCTGAAATTTGGCATAACTCACTCAATTGGCCCAAGGATGAACCCTATTGAAATTGGCAAAAATCGGTTCAGATTTAGGTATAGCTCCCATATATATTTTCGTCCGCTTTAAGGTAAATGGTGCACCAAAGTCCCTATATATCTTTCCATTTGCACGAAATTTGGAACAGCGTAATGAATTAGGTCTAGAATGATGTGAGTCAGGTTTCTTGAATATCGATTCAGATTTGGATATAGCTCCCATATATATTTTCGTCCGATTTAATATAAATGGTGCATCAAAGTCCCTATATATCTTTCGATCTGCACGAAATTTGAATGATGTGTGTTAAGTTTCGTGGAAATCGGTTCAGATTTAGATATAGCTCCCATATATATTTTTTCTCCTATTTAATGTAAATGTTGCAACAAAGTCCACATATATCTTTCTATTTGCACGAAATGTGGCATAGCGTACTGAATAACGTCTAGAAGGATGTGTGTTATGTTTCATGAAATGAGTTCCGATATATATAGCTCCCATATATATTTTCTACTGATTTAATGTAGCTCCTATATATATTTTCTTCCGATTTAATTATGTAAATTGTGCACTAAATCGGACAAACTGATTGCCACACAATTTTGTACAATGAACTGCAGTTAAAATAAATTAATCTCTGGCAAGTCTCGTTAAAATCGGTTCAGATTTAGATAAAGCTTGTACATATATATTTCATCAGATTTTACACAAAACTGACACAAAATTTTGCAGAACGTACTGATGTTAGTATAAACTAGAAGATAGATATAAATTCTACACCAAACTTCCCAGTTTCGTCCGATTGGCACAAAATGTTGCAGAACGTACAAGTTTTGTTGAAATCGGTTCAGATTTAGATATAGCTTCTAGATATAGTTTCATCCGATTTTAAGTAAAAGGTGCACAAGAGACCCAAAGTTAGAACGTTTGCTACAAAATTTGCACAGTGTACTGAAATTTATATTGCCTAACGTTTGCAAAATTTTGTAGGAATCGTTTCCTATTTAGATATAGCTCCCATATATAGTTTCGTCCGATTTTAGTTAAATGGTACACCAAAGACCCAAAATCCAGCATATATTTTCTCCCGATTTTAAGTAAATGATGCACCAAAAACTCGAAATGTGTGTGGTGAAGGGTTTCATATATTCGGCCCCGTTCGACTTTACTACTTTCCTTACTGGTTTTTTGTTTGTCATTGTGTTTATTCGTTTTAAATATTTTCTGGATGCATTTAATTTGAGAGAGAATAGTTTTTTTCATGGCTGTTTATTTTTTTTCACATATAAAAATTATAAAAAAAATATTTTTTTCTGTGGTAAAAACCGCATCACTTCTCAAAGGAAATTCAATTAAAGCGTGCACTTTATTGCACATTTGTGTAAACACAACAATGTGTTTTGGCGTATTTGTTTTGGTAGTCACACATATGCGTCTATTTCAGGAAAAAGTGCGGGGAAAGTTATATTTATTTTAGGTGATTGTTAGAAAAAAGAAAACTTCACTTTGACTCACATTCCCTGATG
>NW_026882138.1:0-38763 GCF_032173495.1 Musca vetustissima | reverse complement strand
ATGTCAAGTTCTAGATTGACTTCTCGCGTCCAGGAAGTGAAAAGTGACACGGTAGACTTGGCAGTGGATAATTTTAGATTGCGCTCCCGGAAGTAGTTGGTGATGGTGGCTAGATAGTTGGAAATTCTTGCACTTACGTCGTCAATGTTAACGCCGGACGAAATAATCGTACAGTCATCGGCGTACGACACCACTGAAACATCTGGTGGAGGATTGGGGAGTTTCGCAAGATACATGTTGAACAAAATGGGAGAAAGGACACCGCCTTGGGGTACTCCCATTTTGATCTTGCGATATTTGGATTTTTGGACACGGAACTCAATGAAGGCCTGCCGCCCATTAAATTAGTTGGCAAGCCAACGTTTGATATCACACGGAAGGGTGGAATTTGTGATGTCGGATATCAGCTCGGAATGATCGACCGTAGCAAACGCCTTGGACAGATTTAAAGCTGCCACAATGGTCCGTTCAGGTGATCGTCGTTGATTGAGGCCATTCGCAATCTTGGAAGTAATTTCTTGCAAAGCCGTTGTTGTGCTATATGTTTGCTGAAACCGTGTTGGTAGGTAGTAAGAACGAAATACTGTTTCAGGGACGGAACCAATGGAGACTCTACCACCTTGGCTACTGGTGAATGAAAAGAAATCGGGCGGTAAGATTCCCCATTAGTAGCGGATTTATCAGGTTTTAGGATTGGAATAATCCGGGCAATGTCAGGAATTACCAACTGTGACATCGATAACTCGAGGACTTTGGTCAGATAGCCCAGTCCTATTGCTCCAAGGTTATTTAACATAAACCTGGATATGCCGTATGGACCAAGGACTTTGGATGGCTTAATTTGGAGATTTTTTGACATCGGAATGTTGAATGTTATCGAAGGAAATATCAGGGAGATTTTTATTTCCTTTGGAACCAGATAGACTCTTAATTGTGGACCATAACTGCTTGGAATTTATGTTGCAGTGGTTAAGGTGTTCTAACCATTTAGAGCGCCTGTGCTCAAGGACTAGAGCATCTATTTCAGCGCTAAGCTACGGAATTCTGTTGTCAGCGGGGCTTTCGGCACGGAGTTGGTCGCGTTGCTGTGCCAATCTGGATACCCTGGATGGATAATTTGGTCTCATTAGAGGAATTCTGTCCGAAGGAATAAAGCGTTTTGCCGCTTTTTGAATAATTTCTCGGAAAATCTTCTCACCCTTTCTGGCACATACGGGTGGCGGCATAGGACTTAAGGAATTTTCAACGAATTTTGTGAAGCCGTGCCAGTTGGCTTTATTATAATTCATGAAAGTACGCGAGTCGGGCTCAACGAAATCGCTGGGTTTCTCTACCGTGACAAGGATGGGAATATGGTCTGAATTTAAAGCGACCTTGGTTTGCCAGGAAGTGTATGGAAGGAGCGATGGACTGACGATGGAAATGTCCGGAGAGCTCGAACACCTAGCAGTGACTCTGGTAGAGGATTCCTCATTGATGGAAGCGAAATCGGACTCGCCTATCTGGTTTGCAATAAGAACACCGCGAGGGTCATTTGGAAGTTGAGAATACCATATCTCATGATGAGCGTTGAAATCGCTAAGAACAAGTTTATTATCTCCCTGCAGCAGATGGATGATGCTTGGATGATAACTAGCCCCAATGCTGTTGACGGGCGGAATATATACATTGACAATTTCAATTTCAGCATCGTCGGAATGAACTGAAATGCTCAAAACCTCCAGGAAAGGATCAGACTGGGAAGGAGACGGAGGGGTAGTCAGAGTATATATGACACCTCGCTGGATGATGAATGCGAGACCCCCGCCATGGTCTCTGTCTCGCCGAATGATATTGTAATTCCCGGAGGAGGATAAGGAGCAACTACTGGTCAGCTTCGTTTCTTGCAAGGCAGCAATGTGGACGTTGTTTTCATGCATAAAGTTTGTGATCTCAATTACCTTATTCCTAAGACCATTACAATTAAATTGCTTGATTAGGAATGAGGTATTTGGATCACTCCCCTGCATGGACTGCTGCTGTGGAGGCAGGCGGGTGGAGTTATTCGGCGAACGGAAAACCTGCCTGTAACGTTGTTGTCTGGATGGGAAGTTTTGAGCATTCGTTGTTGGAATAGGATGACTAGAAGGAGTGCTAGTCGGAACACTAGAATGAATTCTACTTGATGAATGGCTAGACGGGGTGCTAGCCCTAGAATAGGAAGAGAAGTTAGTAGAATAACTAACTTCACTACCAGTATGAGCACTAGTGGTCGTACAACTGGATGGAGAACTAGACGGAGTTCTAGCCGTAGTACGCGAATCATTAGTAGAATAACTAGTGGAACTACCAGCATTGGAACTGGTAGGAGTTCTGCTTAACGGAAAACTAGCCGGGGAGCTAGCAGCAGAACTGGAGGAAGAGCTAATGGAATAACTAGCTCTACCACTAGTACTCACACTAGTAGCAGTACTACTGGATGGGAAAACTAGACGGAGTGCTAGCCGTAGTACTGGAAGGACTCCTAGTGGATTCTAGCGGATATTGCTGGATTGTTAGTGCAGTGGTACATCTTTTCATATGGCACCAGTTTCTGCAACCATTGCACCTTACAGATGTCATATTTCTCCGTATGATTTCCCCGCAAACCGAACAGTTCCACTTGAAGTTCTGGGCAGGTTGCTGAGAAGGGATGGAATTTCTCGGGGCTGTTGGAGTTAAGGTGCTGGATGTCGAAGACTGCAGGCAACAGCTGGCAATGAAGCTGTGTGACCAGTCGCGTTGTTAGGTGAGATCTGAGCACCTCCTCAGGTGACACCAATTGTTGCAAACATTGCATCGCACAGAGGTGGAATTTGATGCGATGCGTAGATGACACACTGAACAAAACCAGACATCACGGCCTGGGGTTTGTTCAACGCCGGCACGGATTAAAAGAATGGCGAGCAAAGCTGCCGACATGAATTGCTTACCTGTGGAAAAAACTATCGTTTTGTACAGCTGTCGCTGAGTTGACAATCCCTGGCCGAGTCGAACTCGGGTCGTTCCGGAGCGTAGATCCGATTGTCGTAGGAACGATGCTAGTTGTTATTGTATCCGGTTGACCTCGATGAAGACTGATTAATATCTGGTGTTTACTCCATTTTACACAATTGCCATTGGACTTAATATTTCCATAGATCTTAGTCTCTATTCTATGAATATTTTCCAAAATAACTTCTTTCATAGGTTGGCAACTTCTCGAGATCGAACCTGTCTGCGAAAAAAAATGTATGCCATAGAATGTAATTTTCCTTTTTTCACAACGGTAATCATGCCATTCGAATCCAAGTAAAATTTCGAATGTTCGGGACAAGTATTAAACCAGAAACAAACATACATGCAAAATTTCGTGTCAATCGGGTCATAACTGCTGTTTATACATTATTTACAAATTATATTGGGTTAATGGACGGACACACATATGTATATAGATCGACTTAGATATTAATTATCGACATACCAAAATATGGGTATAGGACAAACGTTAAATATAAAATAATTGGCATCATGTAAATATCAAATATTTTATTTATTTTAGTTCAAGTAATTCATTTTATTTAGCATTTCATATTTTAATTCTAAAACGGATTAAAAATAATCGTTTATTAAAAAATTCTTTTTTTTTTAAATGGCAATAACTTTTAAATCCTCTTTCACTTAAATTACAAATCAACGAAGTGAAAAAAGCCAACGCCAATATCATATAGTCACTGCCTGTCTAAAAATTCTAAGCTGACAGTTTTTTTTTTCAATGAATATGTATGTATGTCATTAAGGGCATGTAACAAGTTTTTACCCCTTTTCGTTTGATTTTTTGTTCGCACTGATAACTTTTCAACAAAACATCAATCATTCAAATACGATAACCATGTAAACGGCCAAACGACCAACTGAACGACCGACCGGTCCCAATCCCTGCGAACTTGCATAAAATTTCCATGCTGTGATTCCATTGACTTGAATATCGATAACTGATTATTTTATCTCCGTTTCTGTGTTTGTATGTGTGCACCAGTGGCAATTTTTCTTTGGGCCTTTTGTCGATATTTGTTGTGGGTATTATTGTTATTGTTGTTGTGCTCGTTGTCGTCGCAGCCAACTCTTTTTTTGCCTTCTTGTTTATTTCCATATCAAATCAATTTATTTTTCATATGAAATGTAGAAAAGTTTTACAAACATAAGCCGCCATCCTTTTGTTGTGTATGTATATAGTTGTGGTATTTTGCACAAACATACATACATATGTATGTGTTTATCTTTGTATGATAGCTTGTGTGTATATTGCGATATGTTAAATAAATTGCGACCAATTTTGCAACATGCCCTTCAATATTTATTCTTAGTTTTCAGTTGTTGTTGTTGTTGTAAAACAAAACCGAAACAGACAACTATATTCATATCCCATGGGCTATTCTGAGAAGTCTTATAAATATTAATAGGAAAATAGAAAAATTTAGTTGCAAACTCGCTAAATAATATTTGAAATTTAAAAAAGTTTTTTTTTTGAGAATTGGATGTTTGCGGCATTTTCTATATTGAATTTTTAATCGAATACACAAAACTATATAGATATAATTATTGGAGGTTGGAACTTCAACATACTGAAAATTTATCGGGACATTTGTGAGGGGTCTATTTTAACCCTACGGTCAATAACCGGGTACATTTGTACCTTTTTTGAAAAAATAACTGTAAAATTTTTAATAATGGAGATATTTGGATCTAATTTTGAGGAATCATTCTTGAGGTACTTTCACACATAATCGAATCGAAAAAAATATAAATATTTTCCATATATATAATTTTTACAATTTTTTAAAGTTATTACCTACGTAGATCAATAACCGTGGTACACAATAGCGCTGTAATTTCTGGATGGGTACAAATTAAAATGCATAATAATTGCTTTAGTCCCAGTATACCAAAGGAAAACCAAGGTAGTTTCTGATTTCCACGAGTCGCCCTGATGGCCCCATGTTGTCTAGGGCCACAAAAGTTTGCAGAGGAGTTGAGCAACACCTAAATAAGATCCCAATAAAAAAACCAGTAAGGAAAGTAGAAAAGTCGGACTGGGCCGACTATTTGATACCCTTCGCCACGTTGGGTATATTCTACATATGTATCGAAAATACATCGCCTTTTTGAAGGAATTTTTACATGAATATGTGATTTTTATGTCGTTCTGGAACCTATGTTAAATTTCATTTCATTTGGGTAAGTTTAGAGTCGTTTGCGCACAGTGGGACAGATTTGTGTAAATAGATTTAAAGCAAACTTGACACACGTTATTCGGTATGCTGCACTGTTTAAAATTTAATCTCAATCAGACACCCATTGATATATGGAAGCTACGATATATCTATATCTGAACCGATTTCAAGCAAACCTGCCAGATATTAATTTATATTAATGGATCTTTAGTTAAAATCGGATGAAAATATGTAGAGCAGGTGTACACATCATTCTAGACTTTATTCAATACGCTATGCAAAAAATTCGTGCAAATCGAATGATTTTCAGGGACTTTGGTCCACCATTTAGATAAAATCTGACGAAACTATATATGGAAGCTATATCTAAATCTGAACCGAGTTTAACGAAATTTTGCACACATCATTCTAGACCTAATTCAGTAGGCTATACCAAATTTCGTGCAAATCGAAAGATATATAGAGACGTTGGTGCACCATTTACCTTAAATCGGACGAAACTATATATGGAAGCTATATCTAAATCTGACCGATTTTCTCGAAACTTAGCACACATCATTCTGGACCTAATTCAGAACTCTGTGCCAAATTTCGTGCAAATCTAAATATATATAGAGACTTTGATGCACCATTTACCATAAATCGGACGAAACTATATATGGGAGCTATATCTAAATCTGAACCGATTTTCTCGAAACTTGGCACACATCATTCTGGACTTAATTCAGTACACTGTGCCAAATTTCGTGCAAATCGAAAGTTATAGAGACTTTGGTACACCATTTACCTTAAATCGGACGAAAATATATATGGGAACTATATCTAAATCTGAACCGATTTTCTCGAAACTTGGCACACATCATTCTGGACTTAATTCAGTACGCTGTGCCAAATTTCGTGCAAATCAAAAGATATATAGGGACTTTGATACACCATTTACCTTAAATCGGACGAAAATATATATGGGAACTATATCTAAATCTGAACCAATTTTTCCCATTTTCAATAGAGTTCGTCGTTGGGTCAATTAAGTGACCTGTGCCAAATTTCATCAAAATCGGATCATAAATGCGACCTGGACGGACAGACGTACATGCATAAATCGACTCAGAAAGTGATTCTATGCATATTCTCAAAAAGAACCATAGGTCACTGTGGTGAAGGGTATAAAAATGAGGCCGGACATTATGTCCCTAAGTCAAAAAATCGGGCGATGTCGGAAATTGCCTAAAATACGTCCATACGCTCTTCTGGAACCCTGAAAATGTGTTTTACCCTCCAATATCCCGAAATGCTCAATTTCAGTAACATTGGTGGAAAATTCGGCTATAATCTTCAAAGTACCGAAAATGGTTCGGTGCTCTTATATGGGAGATATACTAAAACGTAAATCGATATTGATATATTTTTGTAGGAAGTTTTGACACATCGTGAAAACCTTAATAATGAAATTAAAGCGAATTTGCTTGAAAAGCGTGCCTAGAACGTCCGAAAAACGAGCAATAGAGCCTCCATTATATGACAAACTAACCGGAAACTTAAGCCAATATTGATACCTTTTATTAGGCATATAAAATTACCTACAATTTGGTTGAACCACGTGCCATAGAAAGAATAATTTCAATTCCGACATATCTCCCGTGAGCTTAACATTAGGAACCGCTACATAAAATACATGGTGTTGGAAACGACTCATCAAAGTAGAAGTGAAATTATCCCACTTTGGTGTTCGGTGATTTCAATGGCTATCATGAATTGTGGCTTTCCGTACAATGTAATGAGGGCTTAAGACGTTGGGCGAGTAAATTGATTGATCAAAAGTTTGAGGGTACATAAAAATGATAGGGGATATTGCTTCGATTCTCCAGAAAGCAACAGGAGCTAGTTAAGAAAGCCAACAAAATCGTAGAGGCTAATATAACTTCCGTCGCTAGTAACCAGGATTATATATGCAAGCTGAACCAAGTGTATCTCACATGGACAACGGAGATGTCTCTATCCCTGAATAAGCAGTTCCGTAGATCTAGAATTCCGACCCCAAGGTAATAAAGTTCACATTCGATAGCGTCCAATGTGGGGTAAATATCCATTTGCGGGTATTTATTTGGGTATTTACTATATTGCATCGCCAATACAACATCTTACATCATATTCCCGGGTTTGCGTTATCAAATGGATTAAAAGTGGATAGTTTTATAATACCTTAAACACGTGGGTAAATACCCGAAAATTTACCCAAGTATCGGGTATAAACTTATTAAATGGCGAACCACTTGATGTTGGAAAATGTTGGGTATTTACCCACAGTCCATCTTTAGGAATGTATGGTATAAGGCACCACTGTGGTTCTACCTATATGTCGATGTAATATATATTTATGTGCTACTGAAACAGTCATCCAAGGCACTACATAATTGATATGCAATCAACGATGGTAAATGGAAAAATAATACTTTCGATCTTATCATCATTAAAACGAGCGCCTCTCAGGAAATAACCACTGATAGTTTTTGTGTGACATTCAGCGATTTGTTGCTAAGTGGAAATCATTGGAAGACAAAAGACGCTGGAGAAAAGGAGTCAATGGACTTCCATGTTTATAGATTTCAGATTATCTTTGTACAGTCTATAAAGAATTTAAGATTCCTATATCAACCGAATTGTCTATAATTTTCACATTTTGGTTAGAAAATCTGCCAGAATTATAAATATTAGCCCATGTTTTGGGTTAGCCTCATTTAAAGTTACTCCATATTATTCGGTATTTTTCGATATTTTTGGATTTATTGGGTGTCAAATCTGCCTAACGGCCCATGCAAAGCTTCGATTAATTTTTTTGTATTTTAATGTTTTCTAGTACAATTTTCAATACTCACATTTTATTACCCTCATATTTCATTTAATTCTGACAGAAAGCAAATCACGATCGTTTTTATACCCTTCACCACACTGTGGTACAGGGTATTATGTCTTTGTGCATATATTTGTAACAGGCAAAAGGAATCGAGATAGACCCATGGTTCCTTTTGAGAATATGCATAGAATCACTTTCTAAGTCGATTTACGCATGTCCGTCCCTCTGTCCATGTTAAATTGTAAACAAAGTACAGGTCGCATTTATGATCCAAATTGGATGAAATTTGGCATAGGTCACTTATTTGGCCCTAGGACGAACCCTTTTGAAATTGGGACAAACCGGTTCAGATTTAGATATAGCTCCCATATATATTTTCGTCCGTTTTAAGATAAATGGTGCACTAAAGACCCATATATCTGTCGATTTGCACGAAATTCGGCATAACGTACTGAATTGAGCGTAGAGTGATGTCAGTAATGTTTCATGAAAATCGGTGCAGATTTAGATTTTGCTCCCATATATATTTTCGTACGATTTAATATAAATGGAGCACCATAGTCCACATATATCTTTCGATTTGCACGAAATTTGGCATAACGTACTAAATTGAGCCTAGAATGATGTCTGTCAAGTTTCGTGAAAATCAGTCCAGATTTAGATATAGCTCCCATATATAGTTTCGTCTGATTTCATGTAAATGGTGCACCAAAGTCCCTACGTATCCTTCGCTTTGCACGAAATTTGGCATAACGTACTGAATTGAGCCTAGAGTGATGTCTGCCAAGTTCCGAGAAAAGAGGTCCAGATTTCGATATAGCTCCCTTATATTATAGATTGATTTTAAGTAATTGACGCACCAAGGATCCAACAACGTACAAAATTGAGCATAGAATTACGAAGTTGCGTTTTCTAGAAGTACAGACATAGCCCAAAGGATGACCTATTGATATTTGTTTGAAGCCGATTGATCTATGTCGATTGATCTAAGTCGATACACATTTAGATAAATATCACATATTTTATTTCATCCAATTTCATGTTAATAGTTCCGTTTAATATACGCATAGTGGTGAAGGGTATCATATAGTCGGCCCCGTCCGACTTTACTACTTTCCTTAGTGGTTAGGTATTGTGAATGTGCACCTTATAGTGGAAAGTAATAAAAGTTTAATCTGGCCGGCAGACTTTTTAGTTGTAAAAAATTATATTTTAAACGAAAATAATATTCTTTTGAAATCCTAATCTATGTATATACTCCTATACTAAACCTTTAAGGAAAGTAATAAAGTCGGGCGGGGCCAACTATATGATACCCTTTACCACTTTGGCTATATTAAAGAGATGAATCTTCACAGACGTCGCATTTTTGAAGGAACATTGACATGAAATTGGACTAAATTAAATATGTGATCTGTGTCGGTTCACAGACTTAACCCTACGATCAATACATTTGTACCTTTTTATACCCTCAAACATAGTTTGTTTTTCCGTTTATAACTCATCGAAATAATCATTTCCAACCATATATATTATTCGATGATGATGACCTCATGTAAAAGTATTCCCCAATTTTGGATATTTTGAGGATCTTGAGCGCGCTTTTTAACAGAATGCGGGATCTCATTGGATACATCAATCCACACACATCCCCTCTGTAATTGACGCCAAAATCCTTTTCATAAGGTCAGATTTAGAGTCGTTTTTGTGCAATGGGTCGACAAACTTGTGTAAATCGATTAAAATCAAACTTTTCATTACGCTACAACTCAGAGCGCTGTTCAAAATTTATACTCTATTGGACACCAGTTCATTATTTGGTGTACAATTAATATGAAGTCACTTAATACCTTAACACATGTTAGTCTATACCAAGTTTAGAACGTTGTGCAAAATTTGTTGTCCATCAAACAAACATGAAGAGTTTGGTGCACTATTCACCTAAACTCGCACGATAATATATATGGGAGCTACATATATTTAAATCTGAACCAATTTCATTCAAACTTACCAGTCGTTATTGCAGAGTCATTTCGATACGTTGCGCATAATGTTGGTGCACCATTCAGTTGAAATTGAGTGAAAATACATATGGGAGCTATATCTAAAATTATTCCCTTTGGTGCACAATTTACTAAAAATAGGACGAAACTATATATGGGAGCTATATCTAAATCTGAACCGATTACAATAATAGTTGGCACACGTTAGACTATCCAAACTTCAGTACTTTGTGCAAAATTTTGTGCCAATCGGCCTAAATTTTACTCTTTGGTGCACCATTTACTTAAAATCGGACGAAACTATATATGGGAGCTATATGTAAATCTGAACCGATATTTCCCAATTTCAATAGGGTTCGTCCTTGGGCCTAATAAATGAGCTGTGCCAAATTACATCCAATTCGGATCATAACGTCGACCTGTACTTTGTTTAAAATATAACATGGACAGATAGACAGACGGACGAACGGACACACGTACATCGACTCAGATAGTTATTCAATGCATATTCTCAAAAGGAACCATGTGGATATCTCGATTCTTTTTGTCTTTCACAGACATATGTACAAAGACTCCTTTCGAGTATCCACTTTATATCGTACATATATCAAAAGATGGTTTTACATCGAAATTTTTCGGTTCAATGTTTCGAACTTTATATGCTAAGTGTTCTTTGATAAGATGCTTCTATGGACTTCAAAAGCCAACTATTCTTAAGGGTCGTGGACCGAGTTTGAAGAATTAACATTCCTATAATTTTATATACCTTGACTAGCAAAGTGCCCGCTACTTCGTATGCGGAAAGGGAATACAAAAAAAAAATCATATGGAAATCGTGAATACTGTATAATTTGTTGTACTATAGTTCTGAATTCCACATCTTTTCCTACATCTAATATCAAGTTTATTACAATTAAATAATTGATGCTTTTAAATAGTAATCGTAATTGCAAATTTAAGAATTTCAGCTATGTCTGTTCATATAAGACCAAATTATACCATATTTGATATCATTCTCTACTTTTCGTACCCATATTCCAAACCTATCTCAATATTTCAAACCTGCTTTCAAATAGTAATCGTAAGTCCAAATTTAAGAATTCCAGTTCTATATGTTCACTAAATTGTATCAGATTTGGTACCATTCTGTACTTTTCCTACACTCCCACAGTAACCTAAGTTGTAACTTTCAGGATTCGAGTTCTACCCGTTCACCAACGTCAAAATTGTGCCAAATTTTGTGCTTTTCGTACCCAAAGTACGAATTTCCAAAAATACCTCAGTCATGCACTCCAATAATAACCTTAAGTCTGCATTTAAAAATTCCAGCTCCATCTGTTCACCAAAATCCAAGTTGTATCAAATTTAGTACCATTTATTACTTTTCGTAGACGTAATTACGAGTTTCTAACGTTGCTTCAATTCCACACTGCAACAGTAATTTTAATCATAATTTCTATGATACCAGCCCTATCCCTTCACATAGATCTCTGTTTTACCATATTTAGTACTATTCGTACTTATAAGTTCGAATTTCCAACAATGTATCAATCCTGACCCATAACAGTAATTTTATTTTTCTCCATCTTTATCCTTTCCCTCAAATCCCTCAAAATTTCAGAATCTCAGACCTATCCTTTCGCGCAAAAACAATTTGCAAACTATTTGGTACCATTTAGTACTTTTTGTTTCTATAATTAAGAATTTCCTAAACTACCTCAATCCTACACTCCAACAGGAATTTTAATTCCAAAAGTCTGGAGTACAGCTCTATCCGTTTTCAAATAATCAAGTTGTACCAAATATAGTACCATTTATTACACATAAGTACTATGCTTCCATATCTCAATTCTATATTCCAACAGCAACCATTATTCCAAATTTTAGGTTTCCAGCTCTCTCCGTTCACCCAAACCCTAATTGTACCAAATCTAGTGCCGTTTAGTACTTTTCCTACACATAAATACGAATTTGCAAAGATGTCTCTATAGCTCAATCTTCAACAGTAATCTTTTTTTCAAATTTCAGGATTTCAGCTATATTATTTCAAGCAAAATCCAAATTGTACTAAATTTGGTACCATGTAGTACTTTTCGTACCAATAAGTAACTACCTCAATCCTACATTCAACAGTAATTTTTTCACAATTTGAAGACTTCACCTCTATATCTTCACCTAAATCGAACTTGCACCAAATTTAGTACTATATAGTACTTTTCGTACACACAAGTACGATTTTTTAAAGCTATTTCAATCTTGGGCTCCATTAGCAGTCCTGATTCCGATTTTCCGGATTCCATCTCTATACACTCAACTAAATGCAAATAGTACCAAATTTAGTACCATTTTGTACTTTTTATACACATAAGTACGAATTTCTTAAGGCATTTCCATACATCAACACCACTTCCCAACCTGTATTCCATATCAAATTCCAAGATTTTAGCTATATATTTTCAATATATATACAATTAGAACTAAATTTAGTAATTTTTAGTACTTTTAGTACACTTATAGTTCCAATTTCCAAAAAAACCCTTTTGTTCATCTTTCTAACTTTCCATCAGTGACCCACATTCCAAATTTCAGAATTCTAGCTCTTTGCGTTCGCCTAATACGAAGGGTATCATATTTTGTACATTTTAGACAGATAAATTGATCATTTTCTGTATATATGTTTGTCAGCCTCCACAACCCGAAATGCGGAACGAGATTTCGAAAAATCTCGTAGTGGAACGTATAATTAATGTCACATTTATTTACTTTAAGGATAAATAATAATTACTTTCATAATTTTGGAAAGCTTTAAACATTTTAAATAGATATTTCTGCAGGTAGGGACTGAATTTCTCTTCACCGAAAAAATCATTTCATTTAATGGATCTACTTTCACTATCCCTCCTAATTGCTAAAAAATGCTTACAATTTTACAAATTAATTGTAAAAATGTAGCTACAAATTGCAACAATTATAAATATATAATTTATGACGTGCTGTATCACCCATTGCATCTTTGCCGCCACATGATGAACAAAACGTTTACAATGAAATATTAAAATTTAAATTTCTACACAAAAACTACAACAAAACTTTTTAGTCTATAAATTAAATATTATTTTTCAAATTACAAACAAAAAAATTCAAGCAATTCAAGCATACATATTCATGGAAAATATACAGTGAAACCTCTTATATGTGAACATATACACATTTACACATATATTCATATACCGCAGAAGTCCATTTAAATCTATTCTTCTTCTATGTAAATGTAAAGTAAAGAAATTTGTAAAGAAACATTTAATCCCATAGATATGTTAATATGTATATGTGTTCCACTAAATTGAGGTTGTACTGTATATCTGATATTGTTTTCCTTAATTTTTCTGAGAATAAAAGAAAATTGCATTTTTGCGAAATACTATACGGTTATTATTAAACATCGACAATTCATGTTTTATGGTCCAGAAGCCATAATAGCATAACAGCAACAATATCTTCAGCAAAAAAAAAAAAAACAAAAATATATATTTTTTAACAATAAAAACACGAACACAAAAGAAGAGATGATGTAAAAAAAACACTACACAAACAACAAAAAGAACACTGAATAATTTATACTCGCAAATGAATAAATGAATGAATTACAAGAGAGAATTTTTATTTTTCTACTCCCCCACACACAATCGGTGATGTCAGATCAAATTCGAAGGAATAGGGAATTATTTTTATAAAAAAAATTGTTCCTAAACATACGAGCTATTATGGGGCATGAAGGAGCGGGAAAAAATACAGACCTTGCGGCACCCTTATAAACATATAAGAATTTAGTTAGTAAAAGCTCAGATCAACGGCCACACATCAGACGTTAAGTTATTGTGGAGGGTAGATAATAAGAAGGATTAAAAATGAAACCTAATTCAGAGTTTGCAGTTGCGCGAACTGGTTAGTTAGAGGTTGCTAAAATTGGGAGCAATTCATTCTTTGAACAGTTCATGAACCATCAAATATTACATGTAAAAGGATACTATATTCAAAAAACTTTTTGGACATTTAATCATAGAAAACCATTGGACGATCTTCTATATTTGGGTCTGTTGAAGCTAATCTCTATTAAGAATTTATACTGAACCCAAATGTATTCTGAACACAACGTTCTACATTCGGATTAACATCTCATGATCGTCTTCAATCTTCATCTGGTGATCTATGTCCATAAAACCTGACGGTCTAATATAACCAAAAAACAACCTTCCGATTCGAAATATTTTACCTTCGAAAGTTTTTCTGAAGGTTTTCATATTTAGAAAGTCTTTAGAAGAATTTCTGAAGATTTTTCTATATTTAGAAAACTTTTCGAATTTTCTCTATATACCAAAGACCCGACACGCCAATGGAATATATGGTCCTTATATTCACAAGGTCTGTATATAGAAGCATTTTTAACGTTTTTATATATTTACAAATCCTCCTGAATATAATAAATGTTTCTGTTTATCTATAATCCAGAGCCTTCAGCTCGTTTATGAGGATTCACTGACCTTCAGCGAGTCTACACAGAAAACAATTTTTTTAAAGTTGTAGATGTACTTCGCTTAGAATACAAGTAAAAATCCCTATAATCATGAAAAAATCCATTTTATTCAAAAAAAAAAATAAACAGTGAGGAAAGTAGTAAAGTCGGACTGGGCCGACTATATGATACCCTTCACATCTTTGGGTATATTGTACATATGTATCCTTACACTTGCATATCAATGTTCCTTCGAAGGAACGTACTCATGTCTTTCTGCAACCTGTGGTAAATTTAATTCCAGTCGGGCATATTTAGAGCCGTCTGGGTACTATGGAACAATTATAGCACAATTGATTCGCGCTATTCGGTACGCTGCACTGTTAAAAATTAAATTTAAATCAGACACCCGTTCGAAACACCTATGGAAGCTATGACTGCATCTGAACCAATTTCAACAAAACGCAATAACGTCATTCAAGTCTCAATTTGATACATTGTTCGAAATTTCATGTTATTCGGACAAACATTATGTAAAATCGGACAAATATATAAATATGTGAGAGCAATATAGAAATCTGAACCGATCCTAATCTTACCACACATCATTCAAAACACAATTCAGTACGCTTTGACAAATTTCGTGCAAATCCAAGAATATGTAGGGACTTTGGTGCAGCATTTACATAAAATCGGACGAAACTATATATGGGAGTTATACCTACATCTGAACCGATTTTCACGAAACCTAATACACACCATTCTAGACTCAATTCAGTACGCTGTGACAAATTTCGTGCAAATCGAAGCATATATAGGCACTTTGGTGCACTATTTACCTTAAATCGGACGTAACTATATATGGGAGCTATATCTAAATCTGAATCGATTTTCACGAAACTTAATACACATTATTCTAGCGTTACTTCAGTACGCTATGCCAAATTTCGTGCAAATCGAAGGATATATAGAGACTTTGGTGCACTATTTACCTTAAATCGGACGAAACTATATATGGGAGCTACATCTAAATCTGAACCGAGTTTCACGAAATTTTACACACATCGTTCTAGACTTAAATCAGTACGCTATGCCAAATTTCGTGCAAATCGAAGCATATATAGGGACTTTGGTGCACTATTTACCTTAAATCGGGCAAAAATATATATGGGAGCTATATTTAAATCTGAACCGATTTTTCCCAATTTCAATAGGGTTCGTCTTTGGTTCGAATAAGTGACCTGGCCAAATTTCATCCAATTCGGATTATAAATGCGACCTGTACTTTGTTTACAATTTAACATGTACAGACGGTCCGTCTGGACGGATATGCGTAAATCGACTTAAAAAGTGATTCTATGCATATTCTCAAAAGGAACCATGTGTCTATCGCGTTTCGTTTTGCCTTTTACAAACATATGCACAAAAACATTATACCCTGTACCACAGTCTGGTGAAGGGTATAAAAATAATAATAAACATTTCATTAATATCAAAATTATTTACTTAGATATACTTTACCACTATTTGCGTTCATATTTTCCTTCCTGTCACTCTCTCTCTCTCTCTCTCTCTATTTTCGTTAAGAGAAACAATCGTATAAAAAATACCAACACCCCTCATTGTCCGGCAGAGTTTTGCTTGGTGGTTGTTGGTTTTGTAACCGTTTGCCTTCTATTTATCTTGTTAACATCCGCCGTCTTGTTCCTTTATTTTAGCCACAATTATTAACCTCTGCATTGTGTTGTAAAATTCGCATATACAATTACAAAAATATTTCGATATAAATGCCAAATACAAATACAATATATCAAACAAGAGCTGATACGAGCAACAAGCCAAATCGAATGTTTTAGTTTTATATAATCGTTCAATGTCGCAAGAGAAGAGCGTGTAGAGTAAATAACAAGAAACGAGGCGAGAAGAAGATGAAGAAAACATAAAATAAATAGAAAAATTAAAATCACAAAATATTTGCGCGTCAAAGAAAACCCATCACCAACACACTCCAAAGCTGCTTTTTCACTCTCTTTCTGACAAGAAACCTGGATTTAAAGTTTTATGAATTACATTCATACAGTGCTGAAATCCGACAACACGTTCTAAACAATATTCTATATAGACTCACTGGGCCTTTAAGTCATCTATAAAGACTAACTGAGCCTTCAACTCTCCTATGAAGATGCAATCTCTGATCCTTCAGCTCTCCTACATATAAACTCTCTAATATTCCCAATATATAGATTACCTTGTACTATATAGGCTCACTGACACTTATTTCAGCTCCATGACTCTTCTCTGAAGAATCAATGGCTCGTCTGCAAAAACACACTGAACTTTCAGGTCACCTTTATAGACTCACTGAGCCTTAAGCTCGTCTAAAAAGACTTGCTGAGCCTTCAACTCGCCTATATAGATATCCTAACCCTTCAGCTCGCCTATATAGACTCACTGAGGCTTTATCTGGCCTGTTTAGACTTACTAAGTCATCAGCTGACCTATACATACTCACTTCTGTTCGCCTATATAGACTCAGTGAGCATTCATCTCGCCTTTGTAGACTCGCTGAACCTTCAGTTCGCCTATAAAGACTCAGTGAGCCTTCAGCTCGCCAATATAGACTCACTAAGTTTTCGGATCGACTTATAGAATCACTGACCCTTCAGCTTTCTGACAAGAAATCAATATTTAAAGTTGAATGAATTGCATTCATAAAATGTTGACATCCGACAAATTTTCCTAACTCTATTCATATAATATACGAACTACTTTTATCTGTGTATAAAAGCTCTCTGATCTCGTATACAGAAACATCCTGATTTAGCTTCTCCGTAAAGATATCCTGCTTCATCTCTTCTAGAAGAGTACATTAAAACTCCCTAATCCAGACCATTAAAACTCCCTAATCGAAAGCTCCTCTATATAGACTCCTTCGCATTGTCTATAAAAGATCTTTTCAGCTCGCCCGTGAGATTTACTGACCTTCAGCTATGTAGCCTGGCCTTCAGCTCGCCTATAAAGACTCACGAACCCTTGGACACACCTATAAAGACTGCATGTAGCTCGTCTATGATGATTTACTGACCTTCAGCTCATTGGCATGAATACAAAGACTCCCTGATTATTTGGCTACCCTGTAAAGTTTCCCTAACATTTAGCTCGTTTATAAACCACACGGATTCAGTTCGGCTATAATGATAGACTAGTCTTTAAATTATCCTTGACCTGAGCTTGTATATAAAGTTTTACCGGTCTATAAAAACATTCGGACTTTCAACTCGACTGCAAAGAGTTCCTACCTTCAATTCGTCTACGAATTGTCTTTTAATATTCCCTAAGGCCGTCTATAAAGACTCCCAGCTCCAGCTCACCCATAAATACATCCCTCAGTTTATCTCGCATAGAAGGAAGACATTTTATTGCTATTCATTCCCAGATAAGAGTACAATATTACCCCATTATTCGTATAGCCCACCCTAGGGTATATCACGATTGCATGTTCAAAATAAATTCATTCATCTGTTTACTTATTTTTTTCTTTCCGTTATTTTCCTCTTCTTCTTCCCTCTCCTTTTTTGTGTGTGGTATTCAAACAAAGTCAATGATACAAAAATATTTATTGCATCTCTATTCGACTGTGTGTGTGAGAGTGTTTGGGGAATATGTATCCGATATTTATTGCCATTTGTTGTAACATTGATTTTTTTCTCATTCTTTTTCGGTTTCCAGTTTTTTTGCTCTGTTCGTTAGCCATTTTATACATTTTATTGGTCTATTAAACGAATTATGGCAAAATAATGTTCAGCGGCACAAAGTCAGCAGCCGGCAAAAAATCGACTAGCAACAAAAAAATATATTTTTTTTCAACTGTTCAACTTTATACACCAATAAGCAAAACAAACAGACACACACAAACAAATTTTTTTACCGTTCATGAATATGTTTGTCGATGTGTATCGATAATATCGACAAGATGCCAAATGAATAAAATCTCAGTGTAAATAATTGTGAAATCGAACGAATAACGAACAAATTTATTTGTGCGCCCCGCAATAAGCCACAATGGCAAAATGTGAAGGCAAAGGCCTGCTGCTGCCAATTCTGTCCGAAACAATTTTTGCAAATATCTAAAAGAGTTGTCAAAAATTGGAAATTAACAAAAATTTTTTTTTCTGTCTGAAACATCTGATGTAGCCAATTGGCAAAGGATGATGGCTTATTTTCGTATCAATAGATGTGATATTGGCCGACTAGGTAATTAGCCAAATCTGCTGATAATTGCATTTATTACATATGTTGGAATTTTGCTGGCATGTGACCCTAATTTTGTGAATTCAGCATCGTTTTGAGTTGTCAGAAATTGTAATATTGCAGATTCTGATTTTGGATTTACTTACAATACAATGGACCGACCGTTCACAAAAACATACCTGAAAAGAAAAAGGAAACAATAATTATCAATATAAAAACGTATGCCTCTAGGACATATTATATAATTAGTAATGATCTTTAAAAATCTACTATAAATTCTCCCTCCAGTTCGCCTTAGCGGGGCTATAACCACTTCTTTTGGCCCCCGTACATTTACAACCTGTATCATATCCGTAAATACTCACTGGATTTCCTTGTCTATAAGGCTTCCTTAGGTCTGCTGCTGGTCTAAAAAAATACCTTTTCTTTCAATATCGACCCTTTATCTGGGTTATATAATCATCGTGACTCCAATAACAATTCATCAAATTTCTTGAAACTTCAGGAGGCTTTATTGCCCGTCAGCTCGTTGAAGACGAATTTCTTACATTAAAATATTCTGTATATAGATTCACTGGGCTTTTAGCTTACCTATATAGACACACTCAGCTAGCCAATATAGACACACAGACCCTTCATATACCATATTTACCCCGCTGTGCCTTCAGATCGCCTAAATAAACTCACTGAGTCTTCTGCTCGCCTATTTAGATTCACTAAGCCTTCTGCTCTCCTATAAAGATGCAATGTATGGGTCTCTACAGATGTTCTGATCATTCAGTTCAACTATAAGTATTCCTTTGTCGGATATAGGCTCACTGACCTTGACGCAAGCTCCATGACTCTTCAATTAAGATTCACTGGCCCTTCAGCTCGTCTGCAAAATTTACTGAGCTTTTAGCTCGTCTACATAAACTCACTGAGCATTCAGCTCGCCTATATAGACTTACTGAGCCTTTAGGTCACATATATAGGCTCACTGACCCTTCAGCATGCCTATATAGATAGATCCTTCAAAACGCCTATGTAGACTCATATACCTTTCAGCTCGTCTATATGGATTCACTGAGCCTTTAGCTCGCCCATATAGACTCATACAGCATTAAGCTCGCCTATACTGACTGGCTGAGCCTTTAGCTCGCCTATATAGGCTGACTGAGTCTTCAGCTCATCTACATAGACTCACTGAGCCTTCAGCTCGCCCATGTAAACTCGCAGCGGCTTCAGCTAGCCCATATAGACACACTGAACCTTCAGCTCGTCTATAAAAACTCACTGAGCCTACAGCTATAGGCTAACTGACCATTAGGTTTGCCTAAATAGACTCTCTTAGCCTTCAGCTCCAATATACAGAGTCACTAAGCCTTCACTTCAGAGATTCGCTGAGTCAGCTCGCCAATGTCAACTCACTAAGCCTTCACCTCGCCTATATGGACTCATTTAGTCTTCAGCTCGCCTATATAGACTCACTGAGCTTTTAGCTCGCCTATATATACACACTGAGCATACAGCTGGCCTATATAGACAGACACACTGAGCCTTTAGCTCGCCCATATAGACTCACTGAGCCTTCACCTCGTCTATACAGGCTCAAGCCTTCACCTCACCTATGTGTACTAACAGCTGGTCTATATATACAGATACACTGAGCATTCAGCTCGCCTATATAGACTCACTGAGCCTTCAGCTCGTCTACATAGACTCACTGAGCCTTCAGCTCGCCCATATAGACACACTGAGCCTTCAGTTCGTCTATAAAAACTCACTTAGCCTTCAGCTCGCCTATATAGACTAACTGAGTCTTCAGCTCACCTACGTAGGCTCACTGAGCCTTCAGCTCGCTTATATAGACTGACTGAGTCTTCAGCTCGCCTATATAAACACACTGACCCTTCAGATCGACAATATAAACTCGCTGAGCCTTCAGCTCGCCTATATAGACCGTCTGCGCTCTCAGCTCGCTAATATAGACTCACTGAGGCTTTAGCTCGCCCATATAGACTCACAAAGCCTTCAGCTGACTCATATAGACTCACTCAGGTTTCAGTTCACCTGTATAGACTCACTGAAACTTCAACTCGCCTGTAGAGACTCACTGAACCTTCAGCTCGCCTATATGGGGTATATAGGCCTTCAACTCATCTATATGGGCTCACTGAGCCTGCAGTTCACCTGTATAGACTCAACTCGCCTGTAAGAACTCACTGAACCTTCAGCTCACCTATATGGGGTATATAGGCCTTCAGCTCATCTAAATAGACTCCCTGAGCCTTCAGCTCACCTATATAGACACACAGAGCCTTCAGCTCGCCTATATAGACTGACTGATCCTTCATCTCTACAATATAAACTTAATAAGCCTTCAACTCGTCTGTATAGACTCAATAAACTCGTATATAAATTCTGGCTTTTCATCCATTTCTCAGGTCGTTTACAAAGACTTCCCGATCTTTCTGCTCCTCTATACAGACTCCCGGATAGTCAGCTAAGCTATCAGTATTATCTAACAACACTGCTTGTATTTAAGAACGTCCTGAACCTTCAGGTCGTCTATAAAGATCTCCAGACTTTTCAGCTCGTCTATAACAGGTCCTAGGCCCTTTCTCTCGTCTATAAAACCTCCATTATCCTTCAGCTCCTCTATAACGACTCCCTATGTCTGCCCGCCTATAAAGACTCACTGACCTTCAGTTCGTCTGTATAGACTTCCTGACTTTCAATTCTTCTACAAACACTTCCTCACCTGCAGCTCGTCTATGAACTTCATCTCGTCTACAAAAAATCCCCGGTCCTCAGCTCGTCTATAAAGACTTCCAGTCCTTCAACTCGTCTATATACACACCATAACCCTTCCGACACTTCAGCCAGTCTATATAAAATAAATAAATCTGATTCTCTCCCGGAGATCGCACTCTTACAACAATATCGCTTTAAAAAATTTCGTCTTTAAATTTCCCTCTCTGTATAATGGCGCCCAACATGTAACACACCCCATTTTACTTGTTAATTCTTACCCTTTTCGAATAAATCTCCGCCACTCATTGTTAGCAACATTGTATATTGTTCATAACCTGAGATAATATTTGCGTTACTTGAATAGCTGGCTTTCGGCGCGGGGCAACATAGTAGGATGGTTAATTTAAATTTTCACCTGCATTTTTTTTTTTCGTTTTGTTGTGGTTGGTGTTGCTTTTCTATTTTTGTAGCGTTCTCTTTTTTGTTTGTTATGTGGCAGGAAGGCTGCTTTTGTTGAATCTGTTGAAATTATCGGGATTTACCTTCCGCCTGGTTACTGGTACAACTACTACTACAAAATAATACAATGTTGTTATCGTCGTTACTACGATGAATAAACCGACAGTCTCGTTTAGGTCAGCAAGGGGTATTGTTAACTGGTACTTTTGTTGGCTGGCTGACTAGCAGGATGGCTGATTGTTCATGGTAGTCAGTCAGGGCTTTTGCCATTGTTCGCAGCCAACAGTAACAGCATTGAATCAAAATGTTGTCAGTTGCCTCCTACTAAGGCCACCAGATGCCCATACATCTGCAGCAATCCCCCCATCACCTACAATTTATGATTGGTGGTGGTGGTTCTTGTTAATAGCCTTCACTTTGTTTTTGCAATACGTCGATGTTGTTGTTGCTGTACGCAGATCGAAAAGGTAAACAATATTATAGATACATAGTTTACACGGTCCTACCTACATAGAACCTCCGACATACTACTACTTGTTACACATAGCTTAGTGTTCTTCTCGTTGTTGTTGTGGTAGTAGTTATTGTTGTTCAAATGGATTACTTTCTGGTACTCGGTATTGTAAAAAGAAAAGTACTCAATACCTCTTATCGAAACAGTTAAAAGATATTCGAAATAGTTGAGAAAGCACGATGACGAGAACAAGTGAGTGAGCATAGAATGTCAAGGTTTCGTTCAGCATAGAAATCAATGGCTGAAATGCACAAATGTGAAGGTCAAGGGGTTTAATGCAGTATTGATTTCTTCTGTGAGATTTTAGTGAGGTTTTGATGCGGGTTTTTGGTATACACGAAAACTGTTCAGATGGAATGTTGTATGCGAGATAAAGGATCAGAGACGATTTTTGGACCTGCTGAAGGATCAGATAGTTTTTATAGGTCATCTGAATGGCCAAGAAGAGTTTATAGACGAGTTGGTCGGAACATGTTATATATTTTGCGAAGAGTCGGGGAAGAAGTGAAGTTTATAAAGCTGAAGAGTCAGGAACTCTCTATAGACGAAGTCAGTTAGTCATTGTTAACGAGCTGAAAGTCAGTGAGTCCTCATATGCGACCTGAATGGTCGGAGTTAAGTGTCATGAATTCTTTATAGACGAACTGTAGGGTGGAAAAGTTTTTTCTAGATGTGGTGGAGAATTTTAGGGTCTACAGATAGGCTATAAAGTTTTTATATAGAAGCGAAAGTAGTCAGGGGTCTTTATAGGCAAGCTGTAGGGCCAGGGATCCTTTATAGAGGAGTTGAAAGGTCAGGGATTTTTTAGAGTCTTTAAAGACGAGCTAAAGCTCTGAGTAAATAGATGAAGTATTTATACTATCTAGCTGGAGAGTCCGGAGACCGTGGAGCTGAAAGTCAAGATAAATTTTATAGAAGTTAAGGTTCATGGATACTTTCTTGACGAACTGGAGGGTGGAAGAGTCTTTCTAAATGTGGTGAAGAGTTTTAAATCTACTGAAAGGCTATAAAGTTCGTTTATGTAGGAGCGAAAGGGGTCAGGACCAGGGGATATTTATAGAGGAGCTGAAAGATCAGGGAGTTTTTAGAGCCTTTATAACTCTGAGAGTCTAAATAGATAAGCTGGAGGGCCAGGTAGTTTATATAGACGAGCGAAAGGAGAAAGGGTGTCTTTATGTACGATATGAGGGTTTGGGAGTCATTACAGACAAACCAAGGGTTCCCGAAGTTTTTGTAGAGGAGCTGCAGGGTACGGGGATCTCTGTGGGGGGTCTGATGGGTCAGAAAGTATTTATAGACGATAGGAAGGGTCAGGTAGGACGAGTTGGAGTACAAAGGAGTCTATAGAGACGAGCTCAGTGTTCGGGAACTTATAATCGATTTGAACGATCATAGGTGAGCTGAAGAATCTGGGAGTCTTCATATGCGGGTGGAAGGGACACAGAGACTTTATAGGCTAGCAGAAGGGTCTTGGATAACATATAGTTTAGCTGAAATAATGAGGGGGCGACGGATAAGGTAGGGAGGAGGGTTTTAAGAGGTGAGCTGAAGAATCTGGGAGTCTTCATATGCGGGTGGAAGGGACACAGAGACTTTATAGGCTAGCAGAAGGGTCTTGGATAACATATAGCTTAGCTGAAATAATCAGGGGGCAACGTATTTGGGAGGGAGGAGGGTTTTAAGAGTTAAGTATGCATTTTAGGTGAGGGTCAAGGATACCTTTTTAGATGAAAGAAATCTTTGTAGATAAGTGTCTTCTAGACGTGCAGCACAGTTTCTTAGTCTCTATAGACGAGATAAAGAGCGAATGTTGTCAGGGAGACTTTATAGACAAGCCGAAGGGCCATGGATTGTTAATAGATAAGCTGAAAGGTCAGGGAACTTTATAGACGAGCTAAAACTCTGAGAGTCTTAAAAGATGAACTGAAGGGCTAGGTAGTTTTTATAGACGAGCGGAAGGAGAAATGGATTCTTTATATACAAAGTCTGAGGGTCAGGGAGTCTTTATAGATGAACCGAGAGTTCCGGAACTTTTTGTATAGCAGCTGCAGGGTATGGATGTCCCCGTAGGGGGACTGACGGATCAGAGAGTCTTTTTAGACGAGTTGAAGGGTCAAATATATATTATAGATATAAAGGATCAGGAGGACGATAAGCTCGGGGAACTTATAATCGATTTGAACGGTCAGAGAGTAATCATAGGTAAGCTGAACGATCTGGGATTATTCGTAAGCGGGTTTAAGGGTCACAGAGACTTTTTGGGGTTGCTGAAAGTTCCAGGACACCTTATAACAGAACTAAAGTGTCTCCGAGACTAAATTGGCGGGGAGAAAGGTTAGGAAGACTTTATTGAACATTCAAGGATATTTTTAGGCGATAAAAGAAATCTTTATTTAGGACCTGTAGAGTCAAGATTTTTTTACACGCTGGGTCTGGAAGTATTTTACGTAAATAGTGCACCAAAATCTCTATACATACTTCGATTTGCACGAAAATTGACATAGCGTACTGAATTAAGTCTAGAAAGATGTGTGTTAAATTTCGTGAAAATCGGTTCAGATTTAAATATAGCTCCCATATACATTTTATTCCGATTTTATGTAAATAGTGCACCAAAGTCCCTATATATCCTTCGATTTGCACGAAATTTGGCATAGCGTACTGAATTAAGTCTAGAAAGATTTGTGTTAAATTTCGTGAAAATCGGTTCAGATTTAAATATAGCTCCCATATATATTTTCGTCCGATTTTATGTAAATGTAGCACCAAAGTTCCTATATATCCTTCGATTTGTACGAAATTTGGCACAGCATACTGAATTAAGTCTAGAACGATGTGTGCTAAGTTTCGTGAAAATCGGTTCAGATTTAGATATAGCTCCCATATACATTTTCGTCCGATTTTATGTAAATGGAGCACCAAAGTTCCTATATATCCTTCGGTTTAAACGAAATTTGAATTAAGTCTACAACGATGTGTGTTAAATTTTGTGAAAATCGGTTCATGTTTAGATATAGCTCCCTATATATATTTTCGTCCGATTTTATGTAAATGGAGCACCAAAGATTTATAAGTAAATGAGGAACTCAAAATGTGGCCGAATGCAAAAAACATACTGAAATTAGTGTAACCTAACATGTGACAAATTTCGATGAAATCGGTTACATAAGAAGCAACTCTAACTCTGACCAAAATTTAGTATAGTTTGCAGAATGACATGTTTAATTTCGTGTTAATGGTCCTTCAAAAATGCGAGGTCTGTTAGGATACCATCTGATGAATATACCTAAAGTGGTGAAGGGTATCATATAGTCAGCCCCGTCCGACTTTATCACTTTCCTTACTGGTTATAAACGGATCAGGGAGTCTTTATAGAAGTGGTGTAGAAAATGTCTTGGGTCTTAGGCAATTCACCTTGTTAGGCAAAATGTTCCTTAAAACATTTAACTCACGCTTCTGCGACCTCCATGTTGGACAATTATCACACCTAGGAACCTATAAACGATTTAACCTTAATGATAAACTGTTATAGTTTAAAATATCTTTAACTGGCATAAATATCTCACATACTATTATTATTTACCATCATTTCAGATAAATTGTTGCACCTCTAATAGCCATGGACGGCATCCACATACAACAGCATTCGAATAATTACTATTATAGTTGTTGCTTTTGTTTCGTTCTTAATCGCAGTGCCACTTATGTGCGTGGAAGGTCTCAGGTATGAATGAGTAGCAGCATTTAAGAAACAATCAGGGTTGAAATTTATTGCCATCACATTGCACATGAACGCGGTGAGTAGTGAGTGATTGCAGACGTGATAAAAATTGCTTCGTTCGTCACCAGCCCCCCCAAAAAAATATGGATAACAATTTGTCTCTTTTTATTTTCAATCTTGGGGTATGTTCGCTAGTAGTGCTATTACTTTTTTCCACGTTCTTACGTTTTGTAAAGAAAAAAAAACGTAAAAAATTGCGTTACCCTTTCGTTGGAATTGTTATTATTTTCTTGGTTTGTTTTTAGGTTTCTGTTTCTGGCAACCACCATCCTTGTGTTGGATTGTGTGCACTAGACATTTAATTTTTTACACATTTCCATTTACTAGATGTAGTTTTTCGACTTGTCTATAGGCAAATGTCAGTGAAATTGGAATTTTGTCAGATTAAAGGTAAAGGTATGATACATCCAGCTTGTGCTATTTTGAAATATGCTTGGATTTCTATGCTTGCTTTTTTCAAAACTTTATTAACAGGTTTTCGGAACACATTATTGTTTCGTGCCTTAAGGCCTTTCCTAAGAGGGTTTCCTTCAAATGCATTAAAATGATCCGGAATTATGTCTACAAGCGAAATTGTCGCTATTGGACTCAGAATATCCAAGAGTTATTGTTGAAAAGCCTCTCCATCTTAAAGTTGTAACTATTCGGTGTGCCTTATGATCCGCCTATGCTTTATTTTCAAAAATTAAGTTGAATCAACTACTTTGTTTAATAAATTACGGAATCGATAGGTTATTTCTGGTAGAAGTTAGGTGGACGAGATCATAGCTCTCGTACCGGAAAAGTTTCCGGACCGTGTTATCTTTTGAAGAGGCGATAATGATTAGATATAATGTCCATGCCGTAATTCCAGCGTCCACTTCCCGATTTGTTTATGTAAAAATTAATAAGAGAATATAGTTCTGTGCTCGGTATTGTCTAGATAATCGTTGATTTGTTATCTTTTAAAAAGTCGCTGATATGTGTAGTTCTGTTTATAACTGTATTTTGTTAAAAATCCTAGAGAGAATTAAAAAAACAGATATGACTTAAAAACAATTTACAAGAGACCAGCAGCTGAGGGGCTTCGATTTATTGTCTCAAAAATTTTTTCCAAGAGCTTTTGAACATTGATTAAAAATAGTTAAATATTTATACCCTACACAACTATGTTGTCAGGGTATTATAGCTTTGTGCAGTTCCAAAAATTTGTAACGCCGCGAAATATTGGTCCTAGACCCACCTTTAAGTATACCGATCATATCTCGATAGCTGAGTCGATCTGTCCATCTGTCCATTATAATTTGTAAACACCATACAGGCCACAGTTATGGACCAATCTTCACGAAATTTTGGACGTAGAATGGTTTCTGGCCAATGAAGGCCAATATTTAGGGGATGAAATGGACCAAAAACTTTATTTTTGTCGGTTTTTCTGGTCGCTTCTGAGGTCGCAATTATGGTCCAAACATCGCGAATTTTTGCATGGAGAAGGGGATCGGGCCAAAGAATAAGCAGGCCTGTTTTGGTAAAGATTGGTCAATATTTAGCGGGTCAAATGAATCCTGACTTTTGTGTGAAAAATGACAAAAATTGTATTCTATGGCATATATATTTGCCCCTGAAAGACCAAGGCCCGAGAAGTTTATAGTGTGTTCAAGAGGAGTGGTTGACCTTTAAACTGATTCCATTATATGGTCGTATGTACTCAGATGTGGGAGTTACACTTAAATATTTACAGGTGCTTACGTATTCAGACATTATTTAGTAACCCAATACTACACTAGAGGGTGGAAATATAGCGCTGATCGCTTTGAAAATTTCAATGAGATTCCAGTTTTTTTGACTCAATCTATAGGCCACAATTGAAAGCCCAACATCACAACATAACCCACGGTAAAGAGAATCTGGACAAGTACAGCTCTCGTCTACTGAATATTGGTAATATTTGTTGACTTTTAGTCGGGTGTCAAGAGGGTGGAAATAACGCAAAGTTAGATTTTCGTGGAAGTTGTGTAGGGTATTATATGGTCGGCCCCGTCCGACTATACTGCCCCGCTTACTGGTTTTAAATAATTTTGATAGACGTGAATCCTACAAAAAATATTTTGTAAGATTGTTACATTACCAAAAGTTTTTAAAAGCCTTGATAAACGCTGATTCTTAAAATAAAAACATATTTATACCCTACACAACTATCTTGTAAGGATATAAAAGTTTTGCGCGGCCCAAGAGTTTGTAACTCCGCAAAATATTGTCGAATGGACAAAGAACACATGTATGGTTTTTGCTAATGATCAGTGGATCAAATGGTGAATATTTAGCGGAAATGAAAAAAAAAGATTTGTGTAAAAAAATGAAGAACATCGACAAAATAAGTTGATAACATATCGAAGAGGAGTGGTTGACCTTTAATCTGACCAATCATATTGTTGTACTCCAATGTGGGAGTTATACGTAAATATTTAAGGCGAACTGCGTATTCTGATATTGTTTGGTATCGACATTACCACACTAGAGGGCTGAATTGCAGCGCTTATGGCAAGGAAATTTCGCATGAGATTCCGGTAAAGACAACTCCATAATTTTCGATTATGATCAGATGATATTTGGGGGTTGAAATGGACCGAACATTTTATATTTGGCTGGTTTTCTAGTCGCTCTAGATGCCACAATTAAGCCGAACATCACAAATTTTCCATGGAGAAGACTAGTTCGAATTTACAGGGTCAAATGAACTTTTTTTTGCTTAAAAAACAATATTTTAATCTTATGTAATACATTTTTAATCCGAAAAACATAATTTAGGAAAGATGCCGCAGAAGAGTGTTAACCTCTTATCGGTCAAGAGAAAGCAAATATATCGAAATATTACTTAAAGCTCCTTTAAATTGCATAAGGACAAATTTACTTATGAAAATTTATAGAAAATACTTCAATTATCGTTTTGTCTATAAAAGGGTTCAAATATAATAATTCTTACCAAACTGTCTTTTTATACTCTTCACTACATTGTCATACAGGCAAAAGGAAACGATTAGACGCACGATTCCTTTTGAAAATATGCATAGAATCACTTTCTAAGTCGATTTATGCATGTCCGTTTGTCTGCCTGACCATTTTAAATTGTAAACAAAGTACAGGACGCATTTATTATCCGAATTAAATTTTGACACAGATAATTTATTTGGCCCCAGGAAGAATCCCATTGAAATTGGGAAAAATCGGTTCAGATTTACATATAGCTCCCATATATAGTTTCGTCAGATTTTAAGTAAATGCTGTACCAAAGAGTCAAATTTAAGCCGATTGACACAAAATTTTTAAAGTAGACTAACGTGTGTCATGTTTTGTTTTTAATCGGTTCGGATGTGTATATAGCTACCATATATATTTCCGTCCGATTTTAAGTAAATAATGCACCAAAATATGACCGATAGGACCAATAAGTACTAAAATTAGTATGTATAACCTGACCTGTGACAAGTTCCGTTGAAATTGGCTAATATTTGGATATGGCTTCCATATATATTTTCGTCCGATTTAGATAAATCGTGCAACAAATTAAATGGAGCCATGGTAAATTTTTATACGAATATTGGTGTAAGACCCATATGCAATTTCCTACAAATATTTGACACCCAATGATAACAAAATTGGAGCTAATTCGATTAAACACGTGACCAAACCCGAATAATGGGAGATCCTTTTATATGACGGCTATCCTAAAAAGTGGATCGATATTTTTAATTTTAATTGAGGTTTGATACCTAATGGGAACTCAAACTAACCAAAATACAGTATATTTGCGGGCTATCATAAAAAGCGGACCCATATAACAATTTCAATACCAAACATTCTAGGAGTAGTAGGAATGTGCAAAGTTTGATTTGAATCAGACATTCCAATCGCTGACATTGGATTTATAAATATTGAAAATTTTGTTGGGTAGGTACCAGCAGGAGTGAACCAATGGGTCCCATCTTCTGCAAAATTTGGTATAAATCAGGCATTCCCTTCACCTGATATGGGATTCATTAAAAATGTTGAACCTTTGGGGGGAAGGTACCAGAATGAGTGGGAGGTACTAGAATGAGTCCACTCCTTCTGGTACCCATCGAATATTCCCTTCGCCTGATATTGGATTCATAAATATTAAAAATGTTGACCCTTTGTGGGGGAGGTACCAGATGGAGTTAACCGATGAGTTCCATCTTCAAACATCATCTATGCTTGGTAAAGATAATAGGTTGTGCAAAGTTTGGTTCAAATCTGGCATTCCATTCGCCTGTTATTGGATTTATAAATATTGAAAATGTTGACCCTCTATCTAGTTTGGTTCAAATCGGATGGTCCGTTCGTATGATATTATGGTACATTACCCACAACTTTTGCAATTTTGTGGGGGAGAGGAAGAGGGGGGAGGGGGGTGTCGATGTTCCCTATCTTAGAACTTGAACTAAGTTTGGAATAAATATTACGATGAGCAATGTTTGGGTGAAATTGGTTACCTCCTTCGAGAGTTACCGTGCGCACCAGCCTGTCAGACAGACGGACATTTGTAAGTCGACTGCAAATTGTCTGAAACGGATTTGGTCCAAAGAAATCTAAAACAATATTTCGATGAGACACTTTTTTGTTGTATTATTAGCCATAAGGCTGAATGTATAATAATTAGGATCGAACCGACTATTTGGTTGAAGTCAAATCAGGATTTTATTCATTATTTTATATTACAATAAGACCATGTTATATCCTTGAACAGCCATAAAAATAATGCTTAATAGGCCTAATGTCAATTATAATCGAATTTGGTTGATGTTAACGATTTTATAAGTCTAAAAGTGAAAGTATAAAAGTGAAATTGCCAGACCCATTATATGTGAGATATAGGAAATCTTGGTTCGGTCTATTCATTTTTTGTCAATTGCTTTCTAGTTGCCAATAATATGCTCAAAATTTCATCCACCTATAGCCGCTAATAATATTGACTCGCGACATTGTGCGACATATTTCAAGGGATACGATTTGCATTTATTTTTGGAGATGAAAATCCTTGGTCAGTATAAGAACTATCCTATCTTAAATCTTCTGAGATATTTTTCTGATTTTATTAAAAAATAATTTTATATCTATTATTTAAATTTAATTCTTGTAATTTCCTTCTGAATGTGATGTCTCAATTCATTTACTTTCAACTGTAAATATTTATAATACGACTTCTGCACACGAGTATGTGTAATTACGTCTCACATTTATGTGTTCGTCATGCATCGGGGTGCATTTGTCTTTTATTTTTTCTTCATCATAATCTTCGTCTTCTCTTTTTCATTTCTTTTGCAGCCAGTAATACGGGCACTCTTATAAAAATAACCATTAAATATATATGTACACATATATTAAAGCACACACACGCACACACACATAAGTTGTTTTACACACAATAAACTGTGAATAATACAAATGCTTTAAATGCCAAGGATAATTGTTTTATACGCTGGTGTTGGTTAGTTGGTTGGTTGTTCGTTTGGAAACTTAAACACAGACACATATGTAATATATACTCACGCATATATATGCATTTGTATGTGTGTCAATTGTGGACATATATTTGTTGTTGTATTTTTTTTATTTCTAGTATATATTTGTGTTATGATGCTGACTGAATGACTGACTGACATTGCCATAACCACCACTATTGTCGCTGCTGTGTTATTGTTGTTTTTCTGTTATCGTTACCGTTTGCCGTTGCTACTGCTGCTTCTTTGGTGACTGTTCTTGTTACTTTGGTGTTGTTGTTGTTGCTTTTGTCGTTTGTGACATATTCTTCTTGTGTCCTTAAAGTGCACTCTTACACACAAAGTATGTGGTCGGTCGTCGGTCTTACTACAACGCAAGAACAACAACAAATACCTTTAAAGGACATCTTAAGTAATTTTTTGTTCTTCTTTCTGTTTCTTCCTCCATAGAAAGGTTAAATTCAAGGAAGTCATTGCTCAGCGTGATTAAGAAAGATATTATAATTTTTTTCAGATTTTTAATTTTTGCATAAAATAAAGATTTTTCACAGACCTAAGAAATAGATCAAATGTATGTTGTGTATACGATTGTTATGTCAAATTTAAAAGAATATATCTAGACCAGTGGTTCGATTCACTATCAAAATTAAACAATTTTCAAATCGATAAAATATTATAACGACAAAATAAACATTACTTTAATTCTATAAAAGTTTTTAACAACAATTGGTAAAAATGTTGTTAATAAACAACACCAAAAAATTCGAAGTTAACTTTTCGACAAATATTCTTCAATATTGAACATGCCTTGTTTTGTTCAAAATTTGTACGTATTTTGTTTTCAAAATGTTCAAAATTAAAAGTTTAGGGTATGCGTATAGGGTAAGCTTGCAGACAGTAGCAACACGTAATGTTATGGAGACTTATCGAGAGAAAAGGAGAGAGGAGAAACATATATTCAGAAAATAAGACGAAAGAACAGGAAAAAGAACGAGAGCGTGAGCAAATAAGATGTACAGCAGTCAGAATGAAGTCCGGAAATTTTACCAACCAAACCGAAGGTTGTGGTGAAGGCACATCCTCCTGCAGAGATGAAGAAGATACAGACAGCGTGTTGAGGATCTGGAAGGAGCATTTTGAAAAGCTTCCGGTATCAAATAGTGGCGGTGAAGAAGATACTCCAGAACCAATAAGAGATGACGGTATAGATTGTGTACCACCTACAAGCCGAATTATTCAAGACTGGTGGTCAGATGCAGGTAAGGAGCATGCACCAGCTGATTAGAACAATTTGGCTAGAAGAATGTATGCCCAATGATTGGAACCTCAGCATCCTGTGTCCCGTGCACAAAAAAGGAGACAAGACGTTAAGTGCCATCTATCGCATATAAAGTGTTATCCAGCATGCTGTGTGAACAACTAAAGCCAATGGTCAATGACATTATTGGACCATACAAATGCGGCAAATCCACCATTGACCAGATTTTCACTCTGCGCCAAATCCTGGAAAAACCCACGAAAAACACATCGAAACATTCCACATATTTTTCGACTATAAAGCCGCATTCGACAGCCCAATGCGTTCAGAGGTGCTTAAAGCCATGTCTGCGTTTGGCATTCCTGCAAAATTAACTCGGCCTTTAATACCGAACGAGGATTCAGACAAGGTGGCAGTTTGTCGTGTGACCTTTTTAACATCCTGCTGGAAAAAGTCATACGAGAGGCAAATGTGAACAAAACCACCTGAACATATTGAGAAGGAGTCTGCCAAAGTTGGTCTGGCAGTAAACGGCGAGAAGACGCGCATAACGTCCAGTAGACTCGGACCAACTGTGGAACATGAGAACTACAGATTCGAGGTAGTCAAAGTTTTTATATACCTTGGTACCGCCATAAATAAAACAAATGACATCACTTTTGAAATTTGGAGAAGGATGCTACTATGGTCTGAGTAAGCAACTCAAAAGCAAGGACACCTCCTGCCAGACCAAACTCACACTCTACAAGACGCTGATGGATCTTAAACATGTGTACTTGCGCAAGCAAGGTGATCCAGCTCTTTGAGTGTTTGAGAGAAAAATTCTCCTAAAGATCTATAGGCCGATCTGCGTTGACGGTGAATATCGCCGAATGAACCACGAGCTGTACCAGCTATTCGCGGACATCGACATTGTTAGACGTATTGAGCTGCAGCGACTACGTTGCCCAAAAAGCATATACAAGCGAACCAGCTGATGGTTCACGCAGAATGGGAAGGCCACGAATAAGATGGAAGACAACATTGCCGAACATGGTCTTTCAAATTGGAATTACTGGGCAAAAGACCGACGCGCCAGGAAATCTTTTTTAAGCTCGGCCTATGGAACGAAAGTTCTGTCACAAGCCAGCTAAGAAAGTTCATAGGTCTCCAAATAATCAACGGGTGTCCGATTGAGATTTGCTTTATTATTTTGTCCCATTCTAAACAAACGACTCTATATCTGTCCAAATGAAACATTGAAACATAGGTTGCAGAATTACATGTTTATGGATTGGTCTATGTCGGTTCAGCTTTATTTTAATTCATCCAATTTCATATTAATGGTGCTTCAAAAATGTGACGTCTGTTAGGGTACATCTGTTGAATATATCCAAAGTGGTGAAGGGTATCATATAGTCGGCCCCGTCTGACTTTACTAATTCCCTTACTGGTTTGGACTAATTCTGTTTCAGATAATTTGGAGTCGATACACAAATAACTTCCTAAGGAAATTTTAGATTTAAATAAATTTTGAAGATGTAGAACATCTTATGGTAATCATTCGATTTGAACCTATATTTGCAAAACCTTATATTTTAACTAATTCCGTATAATATTCGAATATAAGACTTATCGGTCCACTCATTGCAGTGCCTCCACACAAAGGGTCTGATTTAATGTAAATGATGCACAAAAACCCTATATATCTTTTGAATTCCATTTTCGAAACTTGGCATAGCGTACTGAATTATTACTGTATTTTGTGGGGGAGGTACCAAAAGGAGTGGAACTCGAACTACGTTTGGAAGAAAAATTAAGAAGTCTCTCTGGCCGGCTGGTGTCAACGGACAACGGACGGAGATTTGTAAATCGACTCCAAATTTTCTGAAACGGATTTGGTCCAAAGAAAAGTGGGGTCTTAAAGCAATATTTCGATGAGACACCGTATCAAAGTGTATATACCCTCATTAGCTGATGGTATAAGAACAAATACACAAGTGTCAGTGGTGTTACCGACAGATATACACCCTCAGAGGTCACGAATTTAATGTTGAGCAATTTGATTATTTAATTATCTTCATTTTAAATTCACAAGTTTATAGAGTATTGATCCTTTGTGGGGGTGGTAGCAGAAGGAAAGGGCCGATGGGTCTGACCTTCAGACTTAATCTAGACCTGGTAAAGATAATAGCTTGTGCACAGTTTGCCTGAAATTGGACAATCCGTTCACATGATAGCATAAAATTCAGACCAAAAGGAGTAGACCAATATTCCCCATGTTCGAATAAAAAATGGGACGGAACCTTTATATGGGGCTATGTCAACATGGACCTATACTTAAAATGTTATATGAAGATAAAGTCTCTTCAAATTGCGGATATAATAGAAATGATAAAATTTAATACACCATATTTCATTGTGAAGGATATAAAAATGTTCCATATCCGTGTCTTTACATAGCCCCCCATATGACTATATAGTTCACTGTGTCGTATACGATATGACAACATTTATACGCTCCAATGTTTACTCTTTAAAAAACCAATCCCTTTGTCTAAAATCTACATTGCTAAATTCAACAAATTTTATATTTCTATCTGAATTCATTATAACTACGTCAATTTCCATTTCAAATGATGGCATAAAATCTACACATCCGCACATGGTCTATATATCGGCATACTGTATCTATTCAAAATGTTATGGTGAAAGGTAAAAGCGGCGAGGATGATCATAAATAAAGTCAGCAACAATTGCCCTCGAACAATTTATTGCTTTGTAATGTTTTAATTGGTTCTGGTGGTGGCGACGGTGATGATGGTCATGATGACGGCGGCGGCGGCGGCGGTGCTGAAGCTGATGATGTTATCTATTCAATCGCTCGCTCTCTCGTTCCTACGTGTATCGGCATTGACACTATAAGCAAATGAACTTTCCAGTAAGCACACACACAGAGAGGCACATAACATGACGTGATTATTGCAATATTGGCTATGTTTAGCTTTCTCTGAGCCGCCATCGGAACGGTAGATACTATGTGTCCATATATTGACGATGATGATGACATTAGATATTAGCCTGCATTTCTAACCTAAAATAAAATCCATAATTAACTCAGTCAGTTTTGTTTGAACAATTCAATTAAAGCTGCCACTACTTATTTTGCTGTTGTTGTTGTTTGGTGCTTTTTTTGTTTACACAACCAATATCCGTGGATATCTTCTCCCATATATATCCGTATGCAATTTGGATTATGAGGGAGGCAGTTTTTGTGGATATGAAGAGGGTTATTTTGTGTTTTATGGCTTTTTGGTTGTTTTACTGTATCGAAATTGCACGGTCTTTAAATAATTAGCAAGGTGAGTGGATTAAATATGAAATTAATGGAACCGGGAAATATTTATAGAAAAACTATTTAAAGTGTTGACAGTTTTTATTTTAAGAAGATTGTCTTTCAAATTGTAAAACCCTATTTTTCAGACAAAAATGTTTTTAAAAAATTAATTCAAATTCAAAAATCCACGCCGATATATTTTTTGAAAAAAATATTTTTTAAACCAGTAAGGAATGTTCAAAAGTCGGACCCTTCAACTCTTTGGTTCAATGAAGTATGCCATCGTGAAAATCGAAAGATATATAGCGACTTTGGTGCACCATTTACATAAGATCGAACAAAACTATTTATGGGAGCAATATCTAAACCGATGGACCGATTTTCACGAAACTTAGCATACAACATTCTAGGCTTAATTCAGTGTGCCTGTGCGCTGTGCCAAATTTGGCGCAAATCGAATGATATTTAAGGACTTTGGTGCACCATTTACCTTAAATCGGACGAAAATATATATGTATATATATATATATATATATATATATGGGAGCTATATCTAAACCTGGACCGATTTTCACGAAACTTGGCAAACATCACTCTAGGCTCAATTCAGTACGTTATGCCAAATTTCGTGCAAATCAAAAGATATATAGGGACTTTTGTGCATCATTTACCTAAAATCGGACGAAAATATATATGGGTGCTATGCCTACATATGAACCGATTTTCACGAAACTTGGCAGACATCACTCTAGGCTCAATTCAGTACGTTAAGCCAAATTTCGTGCTAATCGAGGGATATATAGAGACTTTGGTGCACTATTTACCTAAAATCGGACGAACATATATATGGGAGCTATATCTAAATTTGGACTCATTTTCACGAAACATGGCAGACATCATTCTAGGCTGAATTCAGTACATTATGCCAAATTTCGTCTAAATCGAAAGATATATAGGGACTTTCTTGCACCATTTACATTAAATCGGACGAAAATATATATGGGAGCTATATATAAATATGAACCGATTTTCAGGAGACTTGGCACACATCATTCTAGGCTCAATTCAGTATGTTCTGCCAAATTTCGTGCAAGTCGAAAGATATATAGGAATCTTGGTGCACCATTTACATTAAATCGGACGAAAATATATATGGGAGCAAATTTGGACCGATTTTCACGAAACATGGCAGACATCACGCTAGGCTCAATTCAGTACGTTATGCCAAATCTCGTGCAATTCGAAAGATATATAGGAACCTTGGTGCACCATTTACCCTAAATCGGACGAAAATATATATGGAAGCTATATCTAAAACTGAACCAGTTTTCCCGAAACTTTCCACTCACCATTCTAGACTCAACTCAGTACTCTATGTCAAATTTTGTGCAAATCAAAGGATATATAAGGACTTCGATGCACCATTTACAAAAATTCGGACGAAAATATATATGTGAGCTATATCTAAATCTGAACCGATTTTCATTCTGTATGTTATACTAAATCGAAAGATATATAGAGCTTTGGTATATCATTTAAATAAAATCGGACGAAACTATATATGGGAGCTATATCTAAATCTGGACCGATTTCACGAAACTTGGCTGTCAACATTCTATGCTCATTCTAGCTGTATCTAAATCTGGTCCGATTTTCACGAAACTTGACATACATCGTTCTGGCTTTACTTGGTACGCTATGCAAAATTTCGTCCAAAACGAAAGATATGTAAGGACTTTGGTGCACCATTCGGACGAAAATATATATGGGAGCTATATCTAAATCTGAACCGATTTTATCCAATTTCAATTGGGTTCGTCCTTGGACCAAAGAAATGAGCTTTGTCAAATTTCATCCAATTCGGATTATAAACAAATTTACAATTTAACTCCAACAGACGGACGGACATTTATAAATCGACTCAGAAGGTGATTCTATGCATATTCTCAAAAGGAACTATGGTTATATCTCGTTTCATTTGGCTTCTTACAAACATATGCACAAACACATAATACCCTTTACCATAGTGTGGTGAAGGGTATAAAAATACACACCGGTATATTTTTTGAAAAAAATATTTTTAAAAAGTCCATGCCAATATATTTCTTGAAATGTTTAAAAAATTCCTCCCCTATATATGTTTTGGAAGAAATAATTTAAAAAATCCGCGCCTATATATTTCAGCAAAATAATATTTATGAAAAATCCCAGCCTATATATTTCTATAAAAATATTTTTAAAAACTCCATGTCTATATATTTTACAATAAAATATTTTTTAAAAAATGTATATATTTCTAAAAAAATATATTTTTAAGAAAATTCACGCTTTAGTTTTTTTAATATAATC